>NC_059193.1:15057073-15164573 GCF_020615455.1 Coregonus clupeaformis
CAGTGCCCTCTAAAGCCATCATTTCCTCCAAACATCCAGCGCCCACAGCAAAGTTTCACTTCCTCTTCAACTTTCATGAGATTTCCAATGAAAGAAACACTGTTGTGAATCGCCAGCAAACGTCTCCCGTTACAAAGTCATCAAGTTCGTGTCTGTGGTTACATTCTACAGGAAACATCCAGATAATTTCACAATACTTATCAAGGGAGATCAAATAACAAGAAAGCCAGGAACAGAAGACTCTCTCTCACACACACACACACACACACACACACACACACACACACACGCTCCAAGACCCACTTTATCCTAAATAGCAAATGCATGTCTACTTAGCACACCAATTCCCATGCACTGCAGGACAAGGCAGTATAATGGTGCAATGGTCTACACATGACTTTCCCATCCCATGCCATGCAAAACCTACAACACAATCTCAGAGGAATGTTAGACAGAGCAATAACCAATACCATCTTGCCCCCTGCAGGGATGTTAACATTGACGTCAATCAAACTGCAGCTACTGTGGAGGGTTGTCAGTGCCTTTACTGCCCGTGGTCCAGGACGGGGCCGATCTGGAAGACTGATGTTGGTAACTTGAGTTGTCTTTTGACCCTCAGAGGTGGTCAAGCTATTTAACACTACCCTGACTGATTGATTAGAGAGACACAAGGTATCCATTATCTCCCATTATCTCCTTCAGCTATTTATCTCCCTCAAACTAACTACGTAGTTAACTCAGCATTTATCTCCCGCAAACTAACTACCTAGCTAACCCAGCATTTATCTTGTCCAAACTAACTACCTAGCTAACCCAGCATTTATGTCCCCTTAACTAACTATCTAGCTAACCCAGCATTTATCTCCCCCTAACTAACTACCTAGCTAACCCAGCATTTATCTCCCCCAAACTAACTACCTAGCTAACCCAGCTATTTATCTCCCTCAAACTAACTACCTAGCTAACCCAGCATTTATCTCCCCCAAACTACCTACCTAGCTAACCCAGCATTTATCTCCCTCAAACTAACTACCTAGCTAACCCAGCATTTATCTCCCCAAACTACCTACCTAGCTAACCCAGCATTTATCACGTCCAAACTAACTACCTAGCTAACTCAGCATTTATCTCCCCCTAACTAACTACCTAGCTAACCCAGCATGTATCTCCCCAAACTAACTACCTAGCTAACCCAGCATTTATCTCGTCCAAACTAACTACCTAGCTAACCCAGCATTTATCTCCCCCAAACTAACTACCTAGCTAACCCAGCTATTTATCTCCCTCAAACTAACTACCTAGCTAACCCAGCATTTATCTCCCCCAAACTACCTACCTAGCTAACCCAGCATTTATCTCCCTCAAACTAACTACCTAGCTAACCCAGCATTTATCTCCCCAAACTACCTACCTAGCTAACCCAGCATTTATCACGTCCAAACTAACTACCTAGCTAACCCAGCATTTATCTCCCCCTAACTAACTACCTAGCTAACCCAGCATGAATCTCCCCCAAACTAACTACTAGCTAACCCAGCATTTATCTTGTCCAAACTAACTACCTAGCTAACCCAGCATTTATCTCGTCCAAACTAACTACCTAGCTAACCCAGTATTTATCTCGTCTCAAACTAACTACCTAGCTAACCCAGCTATTTATCTCCCTCAAACTAACTACCTAGCTAACCCAGCATTTATCTCCCCAACTAACTACCTAGCCAACCCAGCATGTATCTCCCCTAACTAACTACCCAGCTAACCCAGCATTTATCTCCCCAAACTAACGACTCTAGCTAACCCAGCATTTATCTCCCCCTAACTAACTACCTAGCTAACCCAGCATTTATCTCCCCCTAACTAACTACCTAGTAACCCAGCATTTATCTCCCCCAAACGAACTACCTAGCTAACCCAGCATTTATCTCCCCTAACTAACTACCTAGCTAACCCAGCATGTATCTCCCCTAACTAACTACCTAGCTAACCCAGCATTTATCTCCCCCAAACTAACTACCTAGCTAACCCAGCATGTATCTCCCCTAACTAACTACCTAGCTAACCTAGCATTTATCTCCCCCTAACTAACTACCTAGCTAACCCAGCATTTATCTCCCCTAACTAACTACCTAGCTAACCCAGCATTTATCTCCCCAAAACGAACTACCTAGCTAACCCAGCATTTATCTCCCCTAACTAACTACCTAGCTAACCCAGCATGTATCTCCCCCTAACTAACTACCTAGCTAACCCAGCATTTATCTCCCCCAAACTAACTACCTAGCTAACCCAGCATGTATCTCCCCCTAACTAACTACCTAGCTAACCCAGCATGTATCTCCCCCAAACTAGCTATCTAGCTAACCCAGCTATTTATCTCGTCCAAACTAACTACCTAGCTAACCCAGCTATTTATCTCGTCCAAACTAACTACCTAGCTAACCCAGCTATTTATCTCCCCTAAACTAACACTAAAACTGAGTCAAACTTCCAGTCCTTGCGCATGTCACAAAAAAGAGAAGAGGATACAGCAACAAAGCTGATGACTCAATGATTCCTGGATTAGTCATTTCCTAATTGTTGAGAACCAAACTAACAGAATTGTGTCTAACTCATGAGCTTACCATTATGATCCAAAACTAAACGCAAACCAATTTCCACTACTATTACTACTAATATGTTCATTTGTCAGCCATTCTATTGAAACTAAATAAGATATATATATATATATTATCAGTATGCTTATCAGTATTTTACAAGCAAAATAAAATGGTCCAGAAATAGTTGTCCATGTTTCATGTCGTCTACTACAGCTAGATCAAATACTACTACAGCTAGATCAGATACTACTACAGCTAGATCAAATACTACTACAGCTAGATCAGATACTACTACAGCTAGATCAGATACTACTACAGCTAGATCAGATACTACTACAGCTAGACCAGATACTACTACAGCTAGACCAAATACTACTACAGCTAGATCAAATACTACTACAGCTAGACCAGAGACTACTACAGCTAGATCAAATACTACTACAGCTGGACCAGATACTACTACAGCTAGATCAAATACTACACAGCTAGACCAGATACTACTACAGCTAGATCAAATACTACTACAGCTAGACCGGAGACTACTACAGCTAGACCATATACTACTACAGTTAGACCAGATACTACTACAGCTAGACCAGATACTACTACAGTTAGACCAGATACTACTACAGCTAGATCAAATACTACTACAGCTAGACCAAATACTACTACAGCTAGAACAGATACTACTACAGTTAGACCAGATACTACTACAGCTGAACGTTTTAAACACTGGACCATTAAGTCATTAACACCTTTACATTTTACATTTGAGTCATTTAGCAGACGTTCTTATCCAGAGAGCGACTTAAAGTCAGTGAGTGCATCCATGCTTCATACTGCCCCCCGTGGGAATCGAACCCACAACCCTGGCGTTGCAAGCGCCATGCAATACCAATTGAGCTACATGGGGCCCCCTACAAGATATTTTCTCTCACAGGACTGTTGGGACGTCTTGCATTATTGCAGACTATACATACCAAATGCACCCTATTCCCGGCCTTACGGAAGTACTTTTGACCATAACCCTTCTGGGCCCCGGTCAAAAGTAGTGCACTATATAGGAATAGGATGTCATTTGGGACATACTCACTCTCTCGTTTCCACTGGCATCAGACTGGCCTGGCAGGACCCAACTACTGCAGGAGAAGTTCCCGTAACAGGATGAAGAAAAAGCATTTCCCACTTCAACATGCAGCTAGCTGGATACCAACTGAACCAATCTTTTAACAAGGTTTTTAATAACAACCTCAATCTGACCTCACTGCATGTCACCTTTACAACACGCAGTCATTATGGTTAGCGACTTAAATAGTTGGGCTACTGTTTCAGGAAAGAATTTCACTTATGTGCTCCTTAAACTGTCACCTTCATCATGCGTACTCTCTGAAGATTTAGATTTTATGCACGCTGGTGTTTTGGACTGGAAAATGCACCTTCTCAGCATAATTCAGTCAAATCAATTCCTTCTCACTGTATGCCGTCTATCTCTATTCTATGGGTACGTCCAAAATGGCACCCTATGAGCCCTGGTCAAAAGTAGTGCACTGTATAAGGAATAGGGTGCCATTTTTGGGACACATGGGTCATGGTAGAAGTCAGTCTGTTGGTTTCTGACTTTACCCCTGCTGCCTTCAGCAGAGTAGAGGTGAAGGCTAAATGTTTTAGCTACTTTTCTTTCAGCTTGACAATCTTAGTTGGGAGTTCTCCTTCAATAAACCCACATGAAAAGAAAATCCCTCATTTAGCCCAAGTGGAAAACTAATAAATCTCGCTTAAAATCTATTGTTTGCGTATCTAAATGAACAATAAAGGAAATGGCCTGCTCAGCACAAATGACAAAAAAAGTTTGAGATCTTCATTCCTTATGATTGACAGCCTATCCATCCACACTATATGTATAGTCTACCCCAGTAGGCTATAATACCCAACATATTGACACAACATGTTGTAATAAATCAACTCACTGTCAACCATTTAAAATTAATACGCACGTGAATAACACGTTTATATCACACTCACGTTGGCTTGCCGCAGATCTTGCGATGGTACCATTGCTTGCAGTTGGTGAAGTATTTCTTGTCAGTTCCCTGTATCTTTTGCATAGCGCACACGTTGGGTCTAAAAGAGTTGAGAGAATATTTCATGACGTTTTATTTTGCCGGCACATTACAGTAGACAATTTGAGTTGAGCTATCACTTATATCGAATTACCTGTTCACTTTAACTTCAAGCAGTTGTGAAGTACAACACAGTATGCCATTACAAATCAGTGGCCATAGAAGGCTATATATTTTCTAACATAAAACATAAATCATGCTTTGTAATTATACGAACAAAAGTAATGTTTGCTTTTGCCCTTTGAAAATGCACAACGCAGAACTTTCTATGCTCACATTATCATTGGAATAATAATTTCGGAGCCTTACCCATGCTGTCTCCTCTTTATCCTACTGTGCTGAAGAACTGATTGATAGGGTGACTTTGCAAACAAATCGTTGCAATCAAGGTGAGCGCCAAAGTCAATAAAGTTGAAGCGCTGCATTTTGGCCTTTTCCCTTATTCAGTCGGCCTCCGCACTCCAGACAAGTCGGAGAACGGTGCGACCAGGAATATATAAGTGAAGGACTCAGCGGTTATAGGGAGGGGCGTGGGAGTAGCCAAGACACTTTTGCACACACAAAAATAAAACTGTAAAACTAACGGAGTCAATCTTAATTTTACCACAAATACATTAATGATATGGAAAGATTAAAACGAAAATAGATTAATTCATGTGAACAAATATATTTTTGAGATATCATTTTTGGTCATCAAATGACTCCCAAATGCAATGCCATCCCTGGCCTGGAGACATGAAGACTTGCATCAGCTCCTCAAGCTAATGCCTGGGCTTTAGCTCAGATGCTCAACACATGACCCGGGTTTAGACCTGGTCAGCCATAAATGAAGGGTATTTCACATTCTGAGGACATCCACTGTAGAGTATCATAGCCAGGACATCTATTTTACCACAGAAAGTCTCAGTTTGACCTCAACAAAGTTGATTCAGTCATTGGCCTGGACTGGGAAGCCTGGACTGGGAACCCTGGACTGGGAACTCTGACAAAACTCATTTTTGTTAAATCATGTGTCTCACCCACCCAGAGTGTTTCAGCAGGGAAGAATGCATTGTTAACGGTTTCATTGGGTTTACTCTGTGGCACAGTTGGTAGAGCACAGCGCTAGAGCAATATTATGATTGTAGGTTCAATTCCTGCTGGTATATATTATTCTATAAATGATGTTTTGAATTTAAAACTGGTAAACCAAACAAAGCACAGTTGAGTCGCTTCTCCTGCATCTCCTGCATCTCCTGCATCTCCTGCATCTCCTGCATCTCCTGCATCTCCTGCATCTCCTGCATCTCCTGCATCTCCTGGGAAAGATGAAAAGTTAAGTTCCATCCAGGAGGACATCATGTCTTTCTGATTGTTTTTATGTCACCAACTGAGACCTGAATTACTTTAGCAGACCTGAAGCAGTAGTTACAGTTGGCTTCTTCCCCTGATCGCTACCATAGAAACAAACCACACAACAGAATTCCTTCTGTTATATAAAAAAAAAATACATTTTAAAAAACGGACATTCACACTTTATTTGGATAGTCCGGATAGTCTACCTGTAGATGCTCTACAGATGGTCATGCTAACTGCTTGCTAAGGTTACAGTTAGGTTTAGAATAAGGGTAAGGGTTAAGGTTAGGGTAAGGGTTAAGGTTAGGGTAAGGGTTAAGGTTAGGGTAAGGGTTAAGGTTAGGGTAAGGGTTAAGGTTAGGGTAAGGGTTAAGGTTAGGGTAAGGGTTAAGGTTAGGGTAAGGGTTAAGGTTAGGGTAAGGGTTAAGGTTAGGGTAAGGGTTAAGTTACACTGCCAGGTAGACTGGCACATTTACATTACATCATCAAGTTACACTGCCAGGTTGACTTACACATTTACATTTAGTTAGAGGGAGAGAGAGAGAGAGAGAGAGAGAGAGAGAGAGAGAGAGAGAGAGAGAGAGAGAGAGAGAGAGAGAGAGAGAGAGAGAGAGAGAGAGAGAGAGAGAGAGAGAGAGAGAGAGAGAGAGAGAGAGAGAGAGAGCAGGGAGGTTGAAGGATCGGGTTAGTTCCTTACAGAGAGAGAGAGAGGGAGCAGGGAGGTTGGTGGATCGGGTTAGTTCCTTATATAGAGAGAGAGAAAGAGCAGGGAGGTTGGAGGATCGTGTTAGTTCCTTACAGAGAGAGAGAGAGAGAGAGAGAGAGAGAGAGAGAGAGAGAGAGAGAGAGAGAGAGAGAGAGAGAGAGACAGGGAGGTTGGAGGATCGTGTTAGTTCCTACAGAGAGAGAGAGAGAGAGAGAGAGAGAGAGAGAGAGAGAGAGAGAGAGAGAGAGAGAGAGAGAGAGCAGGAGGTTGGAGGATCGGGTTAGTTCCCTACAGAGAGAGAGAGAGAGAGAGAGAGAGAGAGAGAGAGAGAGCAGGGAGGTTGGAGGATCGTGTTAGTTCCTTACAGAGAGAGAGAGAGAGCAGGGAGGTTGGAGGATCGGGTTAGTCCTCACAGAGAGAGAGAGCGAGAGAGAGGGAGAGAGAGCAGGGAGGTTGGAGGATCGGGTTAGTTCCTCACAGAGAGAGAGAGAGCGAGAGAGAGGGAGAGAGAGCAGGGAGGTTGGAGGATCGGGTTAGTTCCTTACAGAGAGAGAGAGAGAGACAGGGAGGTTGGAGGATCGGGTTAGTTCCTTCGAGAGAGAGAGAGCAGGGAGGTTGGAGGACAATTAAGGTCACAGTTATGAAAACTTAGGACACTAAATAGGCCTTTCTACTGACTCTGAAAAACACCAAAAGAAAGATGCCCAGAGTCCCTGCTCATCTGCGTGAACGTGCCTTAGGCATGCTGCAAGGAGGCATGAGGACTGCAGATGTGGCCAGGGCAATAAATTGCAATGTCCGTACTGTGAGACGCCTAAGACAGCGCTACAGGGAGACAGGACGGACAGCTGATCGTCCTCGCAGTGGCAGACCACGTGTAACAACACCTGCACAGGATCGGTACATCCGAACATCACACCTGCGGGACAGGTACAGGATGGCAACAACAACTGCCCGAGTTACACCAGGAATGCACAATCCCTCCATCAGTGCTCAGACTGTCCGCAATAGGCTGAGAGAGGCTGGACTGAGGGCTTGTAGGCCTGTTGTAAGGCAGGTCCTCACCAGACATCACCGGCAACAAGGTGGCCTATGGGCACAAAACCTACCGTCGCTGGACCAGACAGGACTGGCAAAAGTGCTCTTCACTAACGAGTCGCGGTTTTGTCTCACCAGGGGTGATGGTCGGATTCGCGTTTATCGTCGAAGGAATGAGCGTTACACCGAGGCCTGTACTCTGTAGCGGGATCGATTTGGAGGTGGAGGGTCCGTCATGGTCTGTGGCAGTGTGTCACAGCATCATCGGATTGAACTTGTTGTCATTGCAGGCAATCTCAACGCTGTGAGGTTACAGGGAAGACATCCTCCTCCCCTCATGTGGTACCCTTCCTGCAGGCTCATCCTGACATGACCCTCCAGCATGACAATGCCACCAGCCATACTGCTCGTTCTGTCGCGTGATGTCCTGCAAGACAGGAATGTCAGTGTTCTGCCATGGCCAGCGAAGAGCCCGGATCTCAATCTCATTGAGCACGTCTGGGACCTGATGGATCGGAGGGTGAGGGCTAGGGCCATAACCCCCATAAATATCAGGGAACTTGCAGGTGCGTTGGTGGGAAGAGTGGGGTAACATCTCACAGCAAGAACTGGCAAATCTGGTGCAGTCCATGAGGAGGAGATGCACTGCAGTACTTAATGCAGCTGGTGGCCACACCAGATACTGACTGTTACTTTTGATTTTGACCCCTCCTTTGTTCAGGGACACATTATTCAATTTCTGTTAGTCACATGTCTGTGGAACTTGTTCAGTTTATGTCTCAGTTGTTGAATCTTGTTATGTTAATACAAATATTTACACAGTTAAGTTTGCTGAAAGTTGACAATGAGAGGACGTTTCTTTTTTGCTGAGTTTATTTCAGATGCACCACTAGTACTGTAGCATGTATGTAATGTAATGAATGTTCTAGGCTGTGACTTCATTCTGAGATATTTAGCTGGTACTGGAGCTAATAATTAAATAAATGTTGATTCAGGTCTACCACACAAATATTTGACTGAACACAGGAGGTCTTGCCAAATCAACCAAGGCGACCATGAAGCGTTAGGTTCTGGAGGGTCCAGGAAACAAGACAGACTGAGCTTAAAGCTATAGCTCAGTCCAGTCAGTCAGACAAGCCTGTGGGCTCCAGGGTGCGTCGGGTCTGAAGTGGGACCAATACATCTACAATACCAGTCTCTAAAAGACCTCTCTTGTTCTCCTCCATACCGTCATAATGCTCCATTCACCATTTGGTATTTTCTACTAGCTCACTTCCACACACACACACACACACACACACACACACACACACACACACAGAGCAGGGAAGTTGGAGGGTCAGGGGTGAGAGAGAGAAAGGTTGGAGGGTCAGGGTTTACTTCCTCATTGAGCGAGAGCGAGAGAGGTTGGAGGGTCAGGGGTTACTTCCTCATTGAGAGAGAGAGAGAGAGAGAGAGAGAGAGAGGAGCAGGGAGGTTGGAGGATCGGGTTGGTTCCTCACACAGAGAGAGAGAGAATCGGGTTAGTTCCTGAGAGAGAGCGAGAGCGAGAGAGAGAGAGAGGTTGGAGGATCGGGTTAGTTCTCACAGAGAGAGAGAGAGAGAGAGAAGGGATGTGAGGATGGGTTAGTTCCTTACAGAGAGAGAGAGAGAGAGAGAGAGAGAAAATCGGGTTAGTTCCTCAGAGAGAGAGAGAGAGAGAGAGAGAGAAGGAGAGGTTGGAGGATCGGGTTAGTTCCTCACATAGAGAGAGAGAGAGAGCAGGGAGGTTGGAGGATCGGGTTAGTTCCTTACAGAGAGAGAGAGAGAGAGAGAGAGGAACAAACAGCAAAACAATATACATGATCAAATGCAAATCTTAGAATCAACTATTAAAGACTACCAGAACCCACTGGATTCTCCAATGACATTGAATGAACTACAGGACAAAATACAAACACTCCAACCCAAAAAGGTATCCTCAATGAAATGATAAAATATACAGACCACAAATTTCAATTAGCTATACTTAAACTCTTTAACATCATCCTTAGCTCTGGCATCTTCCCCAATATTTGGAACCAAGGACTGATCACCCCAATGTCACGAACAGAAGAGGACCCAAGAGCGCAAGTTCAAATTCAGAGTTCTTTATTCAAGGTTACAGGCGGAAGAGGGAGTCCCAGGGGTGTCAGGGGTCTTTCAGGTCCTCCTGTGGGTACCTGTGCTCCGGGGGTCACCAAATGTCCGGGGTGTCCAGTCCAAGTGCTTAGTGTGTGTGTTCCCCAGTGATGGAGCGCGTATCGGGCTGAGGGTGGTGAAACGTCTGGGCACGCTCATCTGGTGGTCGGAGACCTGGGGGAACACACACACACAACAGCAATATGAATGGCAGGCAGAAGTACAGATCAGGGCTGGGCAAATATCGTGGTGAGAGACAGAAGGCAGAAACGAGTTACCGGAGGGGCTGAAGATCGGAGAGTAGTCGAGGTCCAGAAGGCAGGTTGGGATAGACGGGGGCAGTAGAACAAGGAGGCAGTCAAGAAAGGATCGGTATCACAAACAGGAGTCAGAGCGCAGACAGGCAGGTTACTGGTCCGGGTTTGAAGACGATCTGACAGGGCTTGGCTGAAAACCAGGGCTTGATATACTGGGAGAGGTAGTGGGGAAATGCAGTTCAGCTGGCAGAGTAATTAGAACAGAGTGAGGCAAGGTGAGGATGGTGAGTGGGAAATGCAGTGCAGCTGGCCAGGTAACAAGAGCAGAGCAGGGCAGGTGGAGCTAGTTAGGCTGAGTAGAGAGAGGGAGGTGAGCAGAGTGGAAGATAATTGAATGCAATTAATGTTGCTACCAGGGAGAGAGAGTGCTCATGACAGGACCCCCTCAAGGGACGGCCCCAGAAGTCCCAAGAACAACATCATGCCGGGAGGGTGGAGGGGAGCAGGCGGCGGGTCAGAACTCCTCCGAGCGGTCCGAGTGAATCTCCTCATCCTCAGAAGGAGCTGGAGGGTCACGGTCGGGGAGACAGGACAGGCACTGAGACAGGAGCAGGCGGGCCGGACGGCTAGGAACCCTCTTGGGACGGCCCCCCTACGGATTGCAGGCTGATCAGGATGTAGTCGGTGGAAGTCAGTGATAAGGGTCCGGTCCACTATCCTCCCTGGCCGGGATCCAGGTCCTCTCCTCTGGACCATATCCCTCCCAATCAACGAGGTACTGGGAGACCCCTACCCCTTCGCCAGAGCGGAGCAGCCGCCGGACGGTGAAGACAGGACCGCCATCTACGAGGCGCGGAGGAGGTGGCGCCGGAGCTGCAGGGACCAGGGGACTTTCATGGACCGGCTTGACCTTGGAGACGTGGGAAGGTGGGGTGGACCCGCATGGAAGCGGGCAACTGAAGTCGGACCGCCGTTGGACTGATGACTTTCTGCACAGGAAAAAGGACCAATGAAGCGAGGGGCCAGCTTTCGTGATACAACCCGCAGCGGCAGATCCCGGCAGACAGCCAGACCTTCTGACCAACCCGGTAAGTAGGTGCTGGGGTCCTCCGTCGGTTGGCACCGACGACGTAGCTGGTTCCAGACTTCAGGAGCACAGTGCGAGCCTGGGCCCAGGTGGCGGCAGCGGCGGGCATCGCAAGAGCAGACGGACAGGTGGCATCCGCCTCCTGGCTGGCAAACAGTGGAGGTTGATACCCGTAGACACACTGAAAGGGGGAGAGCCCGGTGGAGGAACTGGTGAGTGAATTATGGGCATATTCCACCCAGAGCAGGTGTTGAGCCCAGGCCCGGGGATTTTGGGAAGCCACACACCTCAGTGCCTTCTCCAGCTCCTGGTTCATGCTTCAGTCTGGCCGTTTGACTGCGGGTGGAATCCAGACGATAGGCTGGCGGTGGCCCCAAGGAGATGACAGAACTCCTTCCAAAAGGTTGCTGAGAATTGCGGGCCCCGGTCTGACACTATATCCTGGGGTAGGCCATGGATACGAAACACATGTTCCAGACCACCTGGGAGGTCTCTTTAGCAGAGGGTAGTTTGGGAAGGGGCACAAGTGGGTCATCTTACTAAAGCGATCAACAATGGTAAGGATGACTGTGTGTCCGTCAGAGGGCGGAAGGCCCGTAACAAAGTCCAGTGAAACGTGGGACCAGGGCCTCTTGGGTATGAGTAGGGGGTTGCAGCAACCCAGCAGGAGGCTGGTTGGGAGTCTTGTTTCGGTTACAAGTGGGACAAGCTCGGATGAATTCTCGGACATCCCGTCTCATTCCCCGCCACCAGAACCGCTGGCGGACCAGATGAAGGGTGCGAGTGATGCCGGGATGACAGGCCAGACGGGATTCGTGCCCCCACTGAATCACAGGTGACCTGAGATTTGCTGGAACAAACAGACGGTTGGGGGCGCTGGTGCTTGGACCTGGCTGGTCCCGAAGAGCCTCCATGACCTGCTTCCGATCTCCAGGTGAGGGCCGCTACGACCAAGTGGCTGGGAAGAATGGGAGCTGTCATGGCGGTGGTCTCGTCCTTCTGAAACATCCGGGAAAGAGCATCAGGTTTGATGTTGCGAGATCCCGGGCGGTAGGAGAGCGTGAAATTGAAGCGCGTGAAAGAACAGAGACCACCGCTGTTGACGGGAGTTCAGCCTCCTGGCTGTTTGGATATACTCCAGGTTCTTGTGGTCTGTCCACACTACGAATGGTTCCTTTGACCCCTCTAACCAGTGCCGCCATTCTTCAAGGGAAGCGAGCTTGACAGCCAACAGCTCGCGGTTCCCAATGTCGTAGTTGCATTCGGCAGGGGTTAGCCGACGGGAGTAGAAGGCACAGGGGTGCATCTTGCCATCCTCAGCTGCTCTTTGAGAAAGCACTGCACCCACTCCCCACGTCCGAAGCATCTACCTCCACCACAAACTGCCTTGCTGCATCTGGCATCTGGAGGATGGGAGCAGAAGTGAAACATGTCTTGAGGATATTGAAGGCCTTATCAGCAGCTGATGTCCATTGGTACGGTTGTTTAGTGCTGGTTAGCGCCCGTGAGGGGTGCAGCCACTGTGCTATAGTTTCTGATGAATCTCCTATAAAAGTTGGCAAAGCCCAGGAACTGTTGCAACTTCTTCCGAGACTCAGGAACTGGCCAGGAAGTGACAGCCGACACCTTCGTGAGATCCATCTGAATGCTGCCCTCGGTCACCACATACCCCAGGAATGAAACGGTCTTGGCATGGAACTCGCACTTCTCTGCCTTCACGAAAAGAGAGTTCTCCAGCAGGCGGCGCAGGACCAACCGGACGTGGTAGCGTGTGTTCTGACAGAGTCTTTGAGAATATTAAAATATCGTCAAGGTACACAAATACGAACGTATTTAGCATGTCCCTGAGGATATCATTCACTAGGGCTTGAAAAACTGCTGGGGCATTGGTGAGGCCGAAGGGCATGACGAGATATTCATAGTGGCCGGTTGGTGTGTTGAACGCTGTCTTCCATTCGTCTCCTCCCTCATCCGCACCAGATGGTAGGCATTGCGAAGGTCCAGCTTAGTGAATACAGTGGCTCCCTGCAGCAGTTCGAAGGCAGACGAAAGTAAGGGCAGTGGGTAGCGATTCTTAACCGTGATGTCGTTCAGACCCCGGTAATCTATGCATGGACGAAGAGAACCGTCCTTCTTGCCGACAAAGAAGAATCCCGCTCCCGCGGGGAAGACGACGGTCCTAATTATCCCGGAGGCAAGAGAGTCATAATGTAGTCCTCCATGGCCTTTCTTTCCGGGGCTGACAGTGAATACAGACGACCCTTGGGAGGTGCTGTGCCAGGCAGGAGATCAATCGCGCAGTCATAGGGTCTGTGTGGGGGTAGAGATGTCGCCTTGGATTTGTTGAACACCTCTTTCAGGCTGTGGTAACAGGCCGGAACATTGGATATGTCGGAGGTAGCGCTAGATCCTTCCCGTGAACGGGCAGGGTGGCCCCCTTAAACAGGTCTGGTGACAACTCCTTCCCCACTCACGGACTGTTCCTGTCTCCCAGTCGATGTGGGGGTTGTGCTACGGAGCCACGGGTATCCAAGAATGAGTGGTTGGCCAGGTGAGTGTAGGAGGTGAAACTGGATGGACTCCTGGTGGTTTCCTGACAGCAGGATTGTCACAGGGGCGGAGATATGAGTGACAGTGCCAAGATGATGCCCATCCAGGGCTCGTGCAGGAATGGGTTGTGTCAGTTGATGATGGTTCACGCCCAGTTGCTGTGCAAGCTCAGGGTCCATGATGTTTGCTTCGCTCCGGAATCCACAAGGGCGGCCAATGTATGAGTCTTGTCAGAAAGCTGAAGGCGGAGATGAAGCAGGGTCTTTCGGATGGAGGGAGACTGAAGGCTTGTTGAGCTCACCCGGATCTCCCCTACACCTGGTGAGCTGCGGCTTTTGCCGGACAAGTAGCGACACGGTGATTCTCGCCACCACAGTAGAGGCAAAGGTTGGAGCTTAGACGGCGCCCGACGCTCCTCGGGGAGTCAGAGAGGCACGGCCAATCTCCATGGGCTCAGGCTGATTGAGTTGGCTATGGGACTTGACAGGCAGGGGCTGGACAGAAGCGGTATCGACCCGAGTACGGATGGCAGGTTGACTGAGACGGCCCTTCTCCCTCCTCCGGGTCTGTATACGGCGGTCAATGCGAACGGCAAGGTCAATGGCGGCATCAAGCGTTGAGGGCGGGTCATGGGAAACAAGCTCGTCCTTGATATAGTCCGGCCAGGCTATGGAGGAAGGCTTGCACCAGTGCCTCTGGGTTAAACGAGCTTTGACTGGCCAGGGTACGAAAGTCAATGGAGAAGTCTGCCACTGTCCGATTGCCCTGACGGATGGTGAGCAGAGCTTGTGACGCTTCGGCTGTTGGCGAGCCTGGGTCAAAGACCTTTAACATCTCCTCCTCAAAGGCACTGAAGGAGGCACAGGCTGGGGTTTGCCGGTCGAATTCCGCTTGTTCCCCACAACCGAGCTCGACCGGTGAGATGTGTGATGACATACCCCACCTTGGCTCCCTCTGTTGAGAAAGTCCTGGGCTGTAGTGCAAACTGGATTCGGCAGCTGCTCAAGAATGGTCTTACTTGCTTCTGGTTGCCATCAAAACGTTCCGGGTTCCCAATCCTTGGTTCAGGAGCGTGGGGATCTGGTGGCAGCACTGCCGGGCCTGCAGCATTGGGACCTCCAGCGGAGGGATGAAGGAGTATCGGTGGTACAGGAACAAAAGGACCAGGGGGGTGCAGGTGGAGTAGCCGGGCTTGAGAGTAGTTGCAGGGCTTGGGCTAGCTGTTGTTGCTGCAGTTGGAACTGTTGTTGCTGCTGGTTGAATAGCTGGAGAAGGGAAGCGATGTCGCCAGCCATCCGATTTATGTCTCCCTCAGAGCGTTCCAGTCGCTGTAGGGCAGTCCTCTCTGGCTCTTCCTCCATCGTGGTCAGGGGAGTGCGCTGGGTCCATGATGGTCAGATCGTTCTGTCACGAACAGAAGAGGACCCAAGAGCGCAAGTTCAAATTCAGAGTTCTTTATTCAAGGTTACAGGCGGGAAGAGGAGTCCCAGGGGTGTCAGGGGTCTTTCAGGGTCCTCCTGTGGGTACCTGTGCTCCGGGGTCACCAAATGTCCGGGGGTGTCCAGTCCAGTGCTTAGTGTGTGTTTCCCCAGTGATGGAGCGGCGTATCGGGCTGAGGGTGGTGAAACGTCTGGGCACGCTCATCTGGTGGTCGGAGACCTGGGGGAACACACACACACAACAGCAATATGAATGGCAGGCAGAAGTACAGATCAGGGCTGGGCAAATATCGTGGTGAGAGACAGAAGGCAGAAACGAGTTACCGGAGGGGCTGAAGATCGGAGAGTAGTCGAGGTCCAGAAGGCAGGTTGGGATAGACGGGGCAGTAGAACAAGGAGGCAGTCAAGAAAGGATCGGTATCACAAACAGGAGTCAGAGCGCAGACAGGCAGGTTACTGGTCCGGGTTTGAAGACGATCTGACAGGGCTTGGCTGAAAACCAGGGGCTTGATATACTGGGAGAGGTAGTGGGGAAATGCAGTTCAGCTGGCAGAGTAATTAGAACAGAGTGAGGCAAGGTGAGGATGGTGAGTGGGAAATGCAGTGCAGCTGGCCAGGTAACAAGAGCAGAGCAGGGCAGGTGGAGCTAGTTAGGCTGAGTAGAGAGAGGGAGGTGAGCAGAGTGGAAGATAATTGAATGCAATTAATGTTGCTACCAGGGAGAGAGAGTGCTCATGACACCCAATCCACAAAAGTGGAGACAAATTTGACCCCAATAACTACCGTGGGATATGCGTCAACAGCAACCTTGGGAAAATCCTCTGAATTATCATTAACAGCAGACTAATTCATTTCCTCAGTGAAAACAATGTACTGAGCAAATGTCAAATTGGCTTTTTACCAAATTACCGTACGACAGACCACGTATTCACCCTGCACACCCTAATTGACAAACAAACAAACCAAAACAAAGGCAAAGTCTTCTCATGCTTTGTTGATTTCAAAAGCTTTTGACTCAATTTGGCATGAGGGTCTGCTATACAAATTGATGGAAAGTGGGGTTGGGGAAAAACATACAACATTATAAAATCCATGTACACAAACAACAAGTGTGCGGTTAAAATTGGCAAAAAAACACACACATTTCTTTCCACAGGGCCGTGGGGTGAGACAGGGATTCAGTTTAAGCCCCACCCTCTTCAACATATATATCAACGAATTGGCGAGGGCACTAGAACAGTCTGCAGCACCCGGCCTCACCCTACTAGAATCTGAAGTCAAATGTCTTCTGTTTGCTGATGATCTGTTCCTTCTGTCACCAACCAAGGAGGGCCTACAGCAGCACCTAGATCTTCTGCACAGATTCTGTCAGACCTGGGCCCTGACAGTAAATCTCAGTAAGACAAAAATAATGGTGTTCCAAAAAAGGTCCAGTTGCCAGGACCACAAATACAAATTCCATCTAGACACCGTTGCCCTAGAGCACACAAAAAACTATACATACCTCGGCCTAAACATCAGCGCCACAGGTAACTTCCACAAAGCTGTGAACGATTGTCACGATCGTCATACACAACGGACCAAGTGCGCAGCGTGATATGCGTACATCTCTTTAATAGTGTACTAGCAACACGATACAAAATACAAAACAACAAAACGAAACGTGAAGTCCTCGGTCATGAACACAAACCAACACGGAACAAGATCCCACAAAACACAAGTGCACAACAGGCTGCCTAAGTATGGTTCCCAATCAGAGACAACAAGCAACAGCTGATTCTCGTTGCCTCTGATTGAGAACCACCCCGGCCAACATAGAAACACATAACCTAGAAAAGAACATAGGAAACGAAACATAGACACTACACAAAGAAACTAACACCCTGGCTCAACATACAAGAGTCCCCAGAGCCAGGGCGTGACAGTACTCCCCAAAGGCGCGGGACTGCGACCGTGCCAACATAAACCCAACAAGGGAGGGGCCGGGTGGGCATTCCGCCTCGGAGGCAGATCCGGCTCCGGGCGTGACCACCACCCTCTAACAACCCCCCCGGGCCGGGCTGGCGACGCGCACCATTGGCTTGGTGCGAGGGGCAGGAACAGGCCGGGCCGGGCTGGCGACGCGCACCATAGGCTTGGTGCGAGGGGCAGGAACAGGCCGGGCCGGGCTGGCGACGCGCACCATTGGCTTGGTGCGAGGGGCAGGAACAGGCCGGGCCGGGCTGGCGACGCGCACCATAGGCTTGGTGCGAGGGGCAGGAACAGGCCGGGCCGGGCTGGCGACGCGCACCATTGGCTTGGTGCGAGGGGCAGGAACAGGCCGGGCCGGGCTGGCGACGCGCACCAAAGGCTTGGTGCGGGGAGCAGGAACAGGCCGGGCCGAGGTTGGCGACGCGCACCATAGGCTTGGTGCGGGGATTAGGAACAAGCTGGGCCGGGCTGGTGAAGCGCACCATAGGCTTGGTGCGGGAGCAGGAACAGGCCGGGCCGGGCTGGCGACGCGCACCATAGGCTTGGTGTGGGGAACAGGAACAGGCCGGACCGGGCTGTGGAGACGGACTGGAGGTCTGGAGCGAAGAGCTGACACAACCCGTCCTGGCTGAATGCCTATTCTTACACACTCTGTGTGAGGCATCAGCACAGGACATACAGGGCTGTGTACTCTGTACTGGCACTACAGCACGTGGCACTGGCGCAGGATATCCAGGACCGAGGAGGGGCACTGGAGGCCACGAGCGTTGAGCCGGCACACTCCGCCTGGCTGCATGCCCACCTTAGCACGACACGTGCGTGGTGCTAGCACAGGACGTACAGGACTGTGCCGGACCACTCGTGGCACAGTACGCAGCTCCGCATACCTCGGAACCTGCCCAGTCTCACGCTGCCTAGCCTGAGTACGGGGAGTTGGCTCTGCTCTACCTCTAGGCTCCGCCAACCTCCCTTCCAGACCCCTAAACCCGGTGGCCTCCTCTCCTAATCCACAAACTCGCCCAGTAGCTGCCTCCAGCAGCCCCGTCGTCCATGCCGTGTGCCCCCCCAAAAAAATTTATTGGGGTTGCCTCTTGCGTGTCCGACGTCGGCCCGGTTGGCGCCGCTGCTCCTCTCTATGGCGCGCCTCCACCGTCTCCTCCCACGGACGGCGATCCATACCGGCCTGGATTTCTCCCAAGTCCAGGACCCCTGCCCGTCCAAGATCTCCAGCTCCTTACCCGGCGTTTGCTCCTGGAAACGCTGCTTGGTCCTGTTTTGGTGGGATCTTCTGTCACGATCGTCATACACAACGGACCAAGGCGCAGCGTGATATGTGTACATTTCTTTAATAGTGTACTAGCAACACGATACAAAATACAAAACGAAACGTGAAGTCCTCGGTCATGAACACAAACCAACACGGAACAAGATCCCACAAAACACAAGTGCACAACAGGCTGCCTAAGTATGGTTCCCAATCAGAGACAACAAGCAACAGCTGATTCTCGTTGCCTCTGATTGAGAACCACCCCGCCAACATAGAAACACATAACCTAGAACAGAACATAGGAAACAGAAACATAGACACTACACAAAGAAACTAACACCCTGGCTCAACATACAAGAGTCCCCAGAGCCAGGGCGTGACAACGATCTGAGAGACAAGGCAAGAAGGGCCTATGCCATCAAAAGGAACATAAAATTTGGCATACCAATTAGGATCTGGAAAAAAATACTTGAATCAGTTATAGAACCCATTGCCCTTTATGGTTCTGAGGTCTGGGTCCGCTCACCAACCAAGAATTCACAAAATGGGACAAACACCAAATTGAGACTCTGCATGCAGAATTCTGCAAAAAACATCCTCCGTGTACAACGTAAAACACCAAATAATGCATGCAGAGCAGAATTAGGCCAATACCCGCTAATTATCAAAATCCAGAAAAGAGCCAAGTAAATTCTATAACCACTTAAAAGGAAGCGATTCCCAAACCTTCCATAACAAAGCCATCACCTACAGAGAGATGAACTTGGAGAAGAGTCCCCTAAGTAAGCTTGTCCTGGGGCTCTGTTCATAAACACAAACAGACCCCACACAGCCCCAGGACAACAACAACAACAACAACAATTAGACCCAACCAAATCATGAGAAAACAAAAAGAGAATTACTTGACACATTGGAAAGAATTAACAAAAAAACAGAGCAAACTAGAATGCTATTTGGCCCTAAACAGAGAGTACACAGTGGCAGAATACCTGACCACTGTGACTGACCCACATTTAAGGAAAGCTTTGACTATGTACAGACTCAGTGAGCATAGCCTTGCTTTGAGAAAGGCCGCCGTAGGCAGACCTGGCTCTCAAGAGAAGACAGGCTATGTGCACACTGCCCACAAAATGAGGTGGAAACTGAGCTGCACTTCCTAACCTCCTGCCAAATGTATGACCATATTAGAGACACATATTTCCCTCAGATTACAGCGATCCACAAAGAATTCGAAAACAAACCCAATTTTGATAAACTCCTTATCTACTGGGTGAAAAACCACAGTGTGCCATCAAAGCTGCAAGATTTGTGACCTGTTGCCACAAGAAAAGGGGCAACCAGTGAAGAACAAACACCATTGTAAATACAACCCATATTTATGTTTATTTATTTTCCCATTTGTACTTTAACTATTAGCACATTGTTACAACACTGTATATATACATAATATGACATTTGAAATGTCTTTATTCTTTTGAAACTTCTGAGTGTAATGTTTACTGTTAATATTTATTGTTTATTTCACTTTTGTTTACTATCTACTTCGCTTGCTTTGGCAATGTTAACACACGTTTCCCATGCCAATAAAGCCCTTAAATTGAATTGAAATTGAATTGAGAGGGAGCAGGGAGGTTGGAGGATCGGGTTAGTTCCTCACAGAGAGAGAGAGAGAGAGAGAGAGAGAGAGAGGGAGGTTGGAGGGTCAGGGGTTCTGATCAATATTTGTAGACTATACAGGGAATAAGATGCTATTTGACTCCCGAGTGGCGCAGTGGTCTAGTGGCTAGCTGTGCCACTATAGATCCTGCTTAGAGTCCAGGCTCTGTCGCAGCCGGCCGCGACCGGGAGACCCATGGGCGCGCACACTGGTCCAGTGCCGTCCAAGGTAGGGGGAGGGTTTGGTCGGCAAAACATATATGCATTCACTAACTGTAAGTCGCTCTGGATAAGAGTGTCTGCTAAATGACTACAATGTAAAATGTAAAATGTATTTCAGATGCACCACTAGTACTGTAGCATGTATGTAATGTAATGAATGTTCTAGGCTGTGACTTCATTCTGAGATATTTAGCTGGTACTGGAGCTAATAATTAAATAAATGTTGATTCAGGTCTACCACACAAATATTTGACTGAACACAGGAGGTCTTGCCAAATCAACCAAGGCGACCATGAAGCGTTAGGTTCTGGAGGGTCCAGGAAACAAGACAGACTGAGCTTAAAGCTATAGCTCAGTCCAGTCAGTCAGACAAGCCTGTGGGCTCCAGGGTGCGTCGGGTCTGAAGTGGGACCAATACATCTACAATACCAGTCTCTAAAAGACCTCTCTTGTTCTCCTCCATACCGTCATAATGCTCCATTCACCATTTGGTATTTTCTACTAGCTCACTTCCACACACACACACACACACACACACACACACACACACACACACACACACACACACACACACACACACACACACACACACACACACACAGAGCAGGGAAGTTTGAGGGTCAGGGGTGAGAGAGAGAGAGAGAGAGAGAGAGAGAGAGAGAGAGAGAGAGAGAGAGAGAGAGAGAGGGGTTGGAGGGTCAGGGGTTACTTCCTCATTGAGAGAGAGACAGAGGTTGGAGGGTCAGGGGTTACTTCCTCATTGAGAGAGAGAGAGGTTGGAGGGTCAGGGGTTAGGATCAATATTAGTAGACTATACAGGGAATAGGATGCTATTTCAGATGCACCGCTAGTACTGTAGCATTTATGTAATGTAATGAATGTTCTAGCTCACTTCCACACACACACAGAGAGCAGGGAAGTAGGAGGGTCAGGGGAGAGAGAGAGAGAGGTTGGATGGTCAGGGGTTACTTCCTCATTGAGAGAGAGCGAGAGAGGTTGGATGGTCAGGGGTTACTTCCTCATTGAGAGAGAGAGAGGTTGGATGGTCAGGGGTTACTTCCTCATTGAGAGAGAGAGAGGTTGGAGGGTCAGGGGTTACTTCCTCATTGAGAGAGAGAGAGGTTGGAGGGTCAGGGGTTACTTCCTCATTGAGAGAAAGAGAGGTTGGAGGGTCAGGGGTTACTTCCTCATTGAGAGAGAGAGAGGTTGGAGGGTCAGGGGTTACTTCCTCATTGAGAGAAAGAGAGAGAGAGGTTGGAGTGTCAGGGGTCACTTCCTCATTGAGAGAGAGAGAGAGAGATTGAGGTTGGAGGGTCAGGGGTTACTTCCTCATTGAGAGAGAGGGAGAGAGAGGTTGGAGGGTCAGGGGTTACTTCCTCATTGAGAGAGAGAGAGAGAGAGGTTGGAGGGTCAGGGGTCACTTCCTCATTGAGAGAGAGAGAGAGAGAGAGAGAGAGAGATTGAGGTTGGAGGGTCAGGGGTTACTTCCTCATTTGGAGAGAGAGAGAGAGAGAGAGAGAGAGAGAGAGAGAGAGAGAGAGAGAGAGAGAGAGAGAGAGAGAGAGAGAGAGAGAGAGAGAGAGAGAGTCACGTTTGTTGTATAAAGGATCGGATCAAGGTGCAGTGTGGTATGCGTACATAGTCGTTTATTTTAATAAACACCAACAAAATAACAAAATCCAACAGAACGTGAAGTTCAAGAGGCTAAACTTCAAACAAGCCAAACAGAAACAAGATCCCACAACTAAGTATAATCTCCAATCAGAGACAACGAGCGACAGCTGCCTCTGATTGGGAACCACACCCGGCCAACATAGAAATATATAAAGTAGATTTCACACCCTGACCAACCCAACTAGAGATCTCAATGTCAGGGCGTGACAGAGAGAGAGATAGATACTGTACAGGACAGCAATACAATTAGACCCAACCAAATCATGATAAAACAAAAATATAATTACTTGACACATTGGAAAGAATTAACAAAAAAACAGAGCAAACTAGAATACTATTTGGCCCTAAACAGAGAGTACACAGTGGCAGAATACCTGACCACTGTGACTGACCCAAAATTAAGGAAAGCTTTGACTATGTACAGACTCTGTTAGCCTTGCTATTGAGAAAGGTCCCCGTAGGCAGACCTGGCTCTCAAGAGAAGACAGGCTATATGCACACCGCCCACAAAATGAGGTGGAAACTGAGCTGCACTTCCTAACCTCCTGCCAAATGTATGACCATATTAGAGACACATATTTCCCTCAGATTACACAGATCCACAAAGAATTTGAAAACAAATCCAATTTTGATAAACTCCCATATCTATTGGGTGAACTACCACAGTGTGCAATCACAGCAGCAAGATTTGTGACCTGTTGCCATAAGAAAAGGGCAACCAGTGAAGAACAAACACCATTGTAAATACAATTTATTTTCCCTTTTTTACTTTAACTATTTGCACATTGTTACACTGTATATGGACATAATATGACATTTGAAATGTCTTTATTTTTTTGGAACTTGTGTGAGTGTAATGTTTATTGTTCACTTTTTATTGTTTATTTCACTTTTGTTTATCCATTTTAAACATACATTTCCCATGCCAATAAAGCCCCTTGAATTGAATTGAGGGAGGGAGGGAGGGAGAGAGAGAGAGAGAGCAGAGAGGTTGGAGGGTGGGGATTAGTTCCTCACTGAGAGAGGGAGGTTGGAGGGTCAGGGGTTAGGATCAATATTAGTAGACTATACAGGGAATAGGATGCTATTTCAGATGCACCGCTAGTACTGTGGCATGTATGTAATGTAATGAATGTTCTAGGCTGTGACTTCATTCTGAGATATTTAAGCTGGTGTTTAACATAAACGGTGCAGGTTTCTTTAATGCCAAAGGGGGGTAAAAAAAGACCCAGACTTTGTAACAATGTAGTAATTATCCATTAACAGTCAAACCCAGCAGGTATACAGGATGCTGCGTGGAGGGAGTCAGTCTACTACACTGCGCCCGGTGCCACGTCTACCGTCATCCCCTAGACTACATAGAGCTGTGGAATACTGCTAATTAAACTCATGATTCAGAAGCCACACCTTCAGTATAAGGACTACAGTGCACTGTATGAGACACACGTTTCATTGTTGTAGGTGTGCTACAGTATATATCATTATTTATGTGAGCTTAACTTGGGTATGATGCTACAAGCTTGGTACACCTGTATTTGGGGAGTTTGCAGATCCTCTCAAGCTCCGTCAAGTTGGATGGGGAGCACAGCTATTTTCAGGTCTCTCCAGAGATGTTCGATCGGGTTCAAGTCCGGGCTCTCTTTTTTTTTTTTTATATTTGCTGAGATTATAAATAAGGCCTGGCCATTTTTTTGTTTTTGTTTATTGTTTATTGTTTATTGTCAAATAACCACAAACAAACCACTTAGTATGAAATGTTAGCTGTATAGGATTTTTATTTGGATTTTGGGTTTTTTCACGGGATGGAAGTGAAATATCTTAAAGGGGCAAACACATGTAATTTGGGCTTTTATTTACTGAGGGATAAGTAAATAGGGGTGATTTATTTTGAAAAGAGCTGTACTAAAGACATACTGTACATTTGGGATACAACATTTATGAAATGTTTTGACGGTTGTTAATGAGTAGTATACTATTTGATGGAACAATTAATTGAATGATTTCAATGACCTCTGCAATCTATCCTGGCTTTATAGTGTGATCTGATCATCCACACTATAAATCTTGGAGGCATGCTTAATTAGGGGTTCATTATAATAAGCAATTGTAAAGAAGTATATAATTTGGCATTAATCCTATATATCATCCCAAACAGGACAAAGACGAAGTGGGAGAGTTAGTCTTGAAGGAGAGATAACCATGAATAACGAATGCAATTGGGTTAAGATATCATCAAGGGTTGTCATTTTAAGTTCAGTTATTATTTTTGGTTTATCAAGCAATATTGTTATTTAGTTTTTTGAACACATTAATCCCGATGTGATACATGAGTCCAAAGGGGGGAAGATGTTAAGGATTTTGTTTTTTGGGCTTACAGGGGTTTTAATGGTTTTTAATGGTTTTAATATTTTTAATGTTTTTGTGGTAAGATATGCTAATTGTATTAAGGATATGAGCAGTAGTAATAATGTGGTATGGGTTAGGTTAAATCTTTTTTGTTTTTGTGATAGGAGGCAGGGTGTAGAGGTCTGTCTATGAATTGAGGGGACTACAACGAGCTGGAAGGAGGTGCGCTTCATAATCTCAAGGCTTCTCCTGACGAATGAGAGGACATAAGTATCATACTGTGTCTCACCTAACCTAACAATGTTCTTAAGATTTTTTCCCCATGGGGTGAAGGGAACTCTGCCCAACGGAGTAGGAGAATCTGAGTGTTTTTCTGCGCCCTGGAGACTATGTGATGGTAAAAGACTACGGAAGAAAGAGTTGGAAAGACCCTATGTGGAGGGGCCTGTACCAGGTGTTGTTGGCTACCTCAATGATGGTAAAAGTGGCGGAGACAGATACTTAGATCCATGTTTCCCACTATAGGAGTGTTCCAACCCCAGCCATTGGGTAGCATTGTTGTCTTTTGTGTGTGTCTGTGCTTGTGTGTCCTTGCAGCAGTAACTCAGAGCTTCCTTATGGGTAGGCTGATAGAAGGACACTCTTCGCAGACCGATGTCGATGGATTGAGAGGGACTCTGGCTGATCCGGAGACCCTAGTGACGGGAGAAGGTTAACAGCTAAAGTGACCATACATCATCGTCCCGGTTACACCAACGGCGGTACGGATAGAGGGGAGCGCGATCGGGTATCATCTAAACCATTGTACCAGAGTGAGGGAACTGATGACTAAGAGACCGCCGAGAGATTCCAGACCTCCGAGAGATTCCAGACCTCCAAGAGATTCCAGACCGCCGAGAGATTCCAGACCGCGCCGAGAGATTCCAGACCTCCGAGAGATTCCAGACCGCCGAGAGATTCCAGACCTCCAAGACATTCTAGACCGCCGAGAGATTCCAGACCTCCAAGACATTCTAGACCACCGAGAGATTCCAGACCTCCAAGACGCACCAGATATCCTCATCATTGATTTCTCTGCACTTGACTAATTTCCCTGAGGATAAGGGGAATGGCATACTGACAATAGTAAAGAGCAAAATAATAAGAAAGAGAAGGGAAGCAGATAGGATTAAAATGTATATTCCTGCACAGGCAGGAAGCATAACTAAAATACAGAAAGGGATCGCTATTAAAGTATGAGGGTCAACTGGTTATTGGTGTGGGTGGAACCAGCACAAGGATTATGGGGAAATCACATGGGGTAACTGTGACCTTAAGATAATAAAAGAAAAAGACAGATGGATCATAGACATAAGAATAACAGCCCAGGACTTAGATAAACAATTGGATGTAGTACTTACAGTGGGGGAAAAAAGTATTTAGTCAGCCACCAATTGTGCAAGTTCTCCCACTTAAAAAGATGAGAGAGGCCTGTAACTTTCATCATAGGTACACGTCAACTATGACAGACAAAATGAGATTTTCTTTCTCCAGAAAATCACATTGTAGGATTTTTAATGAATTTATTTGCAAATTATGGTGGAAAATAAGTATTTGGTCAATAACAAAAGTTTCTCAATACTTTGTTATATACCCTTTGTTGGCAATGACACAGGTCAAACGTTTTCTGTAAGTCTTCACAAGGTTTTCACACACTGTTGCTGGTATTTTTGCCCATTCCTCCATGCAGATCTCCTCTAGAGCAGTGATGTTTTGGGGCTGTCGCTGGGCAACACGGACTTTCAACTCCCTCCAAAGATTTTCTATAAGGTTGAGATCTGGAGACTGGCTAGGCCACCTCCAGGACCTTGAAATGCTTCTTACGAAGCCACTCCTTCGTTGCCCGGGCGGTGTGTTTGGGATCATTGTCATGCTGAAAGACCCAGCCACGTTTCATCTTCAATGCCCTTGCTGATGGAAGGAGGTTTTCACTCAAAATCTCACGATACATGGCCCCATTCATTCTTTCCTTTACACGGATCAGTCGTCCTGGTCCCTTTGCAGAAAAACAGCCCCAAAGCATGATGTTTCCACCCCCATGCTTTACAGTAGGTATGGTGTTCTTTGGATGCAACTCAGCATTCTTTGTCCTCCAAACACGACGAGTTGAGTTTTTACCAAAAAGTTATATTTTGGTTTCATCTGACCATATGACATTCTCCCAATCCTCTTCTGGATCATCCAAATGCACTCTAGCAAACTTCAGACGGGCCTGGACATGTACTGGCTTAAGCAGGGGGACACGTCTCGCACTGCAGGATTTGAGTCCATGGCGGCGTAGTGTGTTACCGATGGTAGGCTTTGTTACTTTGGTCCCAGCTCTCTGCAGGTCATTCACTAGGTCCCCCCGTGTGGTTCTGGGATTTTTGCTCACCGTTCTTGTGATCATTTTGACCCCACAGGGTGAGATCTTGCGTGGAGCCCCAGATCAAGGGAGATTATCAGTGATCTTGTATGTCTTCCATTTCCTAATAATTGCTCCCACAGTTGATTTCTTCAAACCAAGCTGCTTACCTATTGCAGATTCAGTCTTCCCAGCCTGGTGCAGGTCTACAATTTTGTTTCTGGTGTCCTTTGACAGCTTTTTGGTCTTGGCCATAGAGGAGTTTGGAGTGTGACTGTTTGAGGTTGTGGACAGGTGTCTTTTATACTGATAACAAGTTCAAACAGGTGCCATTAATACAGGTAATGAGTGGAGGACAGAGGAGCCTCTTAAAGAAGAAGTTACAGGTCTGTGAGAGCCAGAAATCTTGCTTGTTTGTAGGTGACCAAATACTTATTTTCCACCATAATTTGCAAATAAATTCATAAAAAATCCTATAATGTGATTTTCTGGAATTTTTTTTCTCAATTTGTCTGTCATAGTTGACGTGTACATATGATGAAAATTACAGGCCTCTCTCATCTTTTTAAGTGGGAGAACTTGCACAATTGGTGGCTGACTAAATACTTTTTTTCCCCACTTTATAAGTGCTACATTTCCAGGGGGTAGGGTTGTTGAAGTAATTATTCCTTGGGAAAGTGCATTAAACCCTTTACATGTTAGAGCCATACCAAATGCAGAAGAAAGGGAATGGAAGGAAGCGTTAAACAATGATTGGTATAGATGAGTACAATATTACATTACAAGTAAATAAAGAAAATAGTCTAATATGCACCACATCTCCGTTTAAAGAATTAACAGTAGTTCAAAATCTTCACCGTTATCAGGACTGTGTGCTAGGATTCAATCACAACTTTTGTAATATTTAGGGATTTCTAACTATAAACAATTTTATGATCAACCAGGATGAGGAGAGAAGTGTAAGCAATTGTTAGAATAGGAACAAGGAAAAGGGGAAACACCAGAGTAATATCAGATAGATTATGAGGAAATATAGGAATGTTACAATAAAACAATTGGGTTATATAATTTGGGAGAATTCAAGGGAGAATGTGAAACTAGGGGGCGTTTAAACAGATAGCCTTTGGAATACAGGGACCCCTCAAAGAAAAATCTATCAGGCAGCAGGATCAAGTATTACAAATGGGTATTAAGAATGAGTGGTGAAACATAATACTTTGTCATATAGTCAATGTTAATAGGGATGTTTTGGATTGGAAATTAACTCAACTGAACTGTTGTGATCTGTTCTTTCCTGAGGTTACTACGGATGGTGTCGTAATGCATAGCAGAGATAATTCGGTCCAGAACGGTGTAAACCTCAATAAAAACCAAAAACCCTCTACCCGGCTGAAGAGGAACAACAAAGGCGTTGAAGACGTTCCTGTCCGACACCACCTCTGCCAGGAGACCTGAATCCAGCATTAAATCAAAGCAATCAATTGCCTTCTCTTTTGTGCCTTTTCTCTCAAGAATGTGACAGGAGTCCATGTGGAGTGAGCAGGAAGAGAGAGATCTATGCCAATACAACGTTTACTGGTTGGCAAAATGGACAAAACAGAATGATGGTGGAGGTGGGGCGGCTCAGTTGTGACATTGGAATTGGGGCATTGCCATGGGCAATCCAAGATGAACTATGAAGCTATCTGAAGGACATAAGGAGGACGCCAGAAGATTGAGTGCCGGTAGAGGGAGGGGGTGTTGGTTGAGGTAGTATGTTGAATTGAGGAGTTATTATACACTGCTAAATTGATAGTAATTTAGACTAGGAATGCATTAAGATACTGATCTGTTGTAATTCTCGTTATGAGGAAGGTAATGCTAAAATTATGGATAATATAAAGGTACATTCTGTTAGTGTCAATATGGGCCAAGGTAAGAGTTTTAACTTTGAATGATGGAACCAAGGTGACTGACTCAGAATTGTCATTCTAAATTTGTTAGGAAAGGAAGTGGGTGTGAAGTGATAAAGAGCGGGAAACTAAGGAGGGAGGGATTTGAACGTAGGGTGGAAGAAAGGAAACTATATAGGTAGGAGGGAGAGAGAGAGACGGGGCGAATCTGCAGGTTGGCCTGACTTTGTTGACATTGTAATAAAGTCATTCTTTATCCCACAAACACTCTGGAAGATCTTATTTGTAATAAAGTATAGTGGTTATTTTCCACAACAATGTTCGATCGGGTTCAAGTCCGGGCTCTGGATGGGCCACTCAAGGACATTCAGAGACTTGTCCCAAAGCCACTCCTGCGTTGTCTTGGCTGTGTGCTTAGGGTCATTGTCCTGTTGAAAGGTGAACCGTCACCCCAGTCTGAGGTCCTGAGTGCTCTGGAACAGGTTTTCATTGAGGATCTCTCTGTACTTTCATCTTTGCCTCGATCCTGACAAGTCTCCCAGTACCTGCCGCTGAAAAACACCCCCCACAGCATGATGCTGCCACCACCATGCTTCACTGTAGGGATGGTGCCAGGTTTCCTCCAGACGTGACGCTTGGCATTCAGGCCAAAGAGTTCAATCTTGGTTTAATCAGATCAGAGAATCTTGTTTCTCATGGTCTGAGAGCCTTTAGGTGCCTTTTGGCAAACTCCAAGTAGGCTGTCATGTGCCTTTTACTGAGGAATGGCTTCTGTCTGGCCACTCTACCATAAAGGCCTGATTGGTGGAGTGCTGCAGAGATTGTTGTCCTTCTGGAAGGTTCTCCCATCTTCACAGAGGAACTCTAGAGCTCTGTCAGAGTGAACATCGGGTTCTTGGTCACCTCCCTGACCAAGGCCCTTCTCCACCGATTTCTCAGTTTGGCCGGGCGGCCAGCTCTAGGAAGAGTCTTGGTGGTTCCAACCTTCTTCCGTTTAAGAATTATGGAGGCCACTGTGTTCTTGGGGACCTTCAAAGCAGCAGAATTTTTTTTGCACCCTACACCAGATCTGTGCCTCGACACAATCCTGTCTCGGAGCTCTACGGACAATTCCTTCGACCTCATGGCTTGGTTTTTGCTCTGACATGCACTGTCAACTGTGGGACCTTATATAGACAGGTGTGTACCTTTCCAAATCATGTCCAATCAATTGAATTTACAACAGGTGGACTCCAATCAAGTTGTAGAAACATTTCAAGGATGATCAATGGAAACAGGATGCACCTGAGCTCAATTTCGAGTCTGTGAAACTGTTAAAAGACAGTAGTTTACAGCATTATTAGCCTATTGTTATCATATGGCAACATAATGAGATATTCTACATAATATTAGAATCAACATACATTATTGTTTAATTTAATTTCACATACAGTTGAAGTCGGAAGTTTACATACACTTAGGTTGGAGTCATTAAAACTCGTTTTTCAACCACTCCACAAATGTCTTGTTAACAAACTATAGTTTTGGCAAGTCGGTTAGGACATCTACTTTGTGCATGACACAAGTACATTTTCCAACAATTGTTTTAAGACAGATTATTTCACTTACAATTCACTGTATCACAATTCCAGTGGGTCAGAAGTTTACATACACTAAGTATACTGTGCCTTTAAACAGCTTGGAAAATTCCAGAAAATTATGTCATGGCTTTAGAAGCTTCTGAGAGGCTAATTGACATCATTTGAGTCAATTGGAGGTGTACCTGTGGATGTATTTCAAGGCCTACCTTCAAACTCAGTGCCTCTTTGCTTGACATCATGGGAAAATCAAAAGAAATCAGCCAAGACCTCAGAAAATAAATTGTAGACCTCCACAAGTCTGGTTCATCCTTGGGAGCAATTTCCAAACGACTGAAGGTACCACGTTCATCTGTACAAACAATAGTACGCAAGTATAAACACCATGGGACCACGCAGCCGTCATACCGCTCAGGAAGGAGATGCGTTCTGTCTCCTAGAGATGAATGTACTTTGGTGCAAAAATTGCAAATCAATCCCAGAACAACAGCAAAGGACCTTATGAAGATGCTGGAGGAAACAGGTACAAAAGTATCTATATCCACAGTAAAACAAGTCCTATATCGACATAACCTGAAATGCCGCTCAACAAGGAAGAAGCCACTGCTCCAAAACTGCCATAAAAAAGCCAGACTACGGTTTGCAACTGCACACGGGGACAAAGATCGTACTTTTTGGAGAAATGTCCTCTGGTCTGATGAAACAAAAATAGAACTGTTTGGCCATAATGAGCATTGTTATGTTTGGACGAAAAAGGGTGTGGCTTGCAAGCCAAAGAACACCATTTTAACCGTGAAGCACGGGGGTGGCAGCATCATGCTGTGGGGGTGCTTTGCTGCAGGAGGGACTGGTGCACTTCACAAAATAGATGGCATCATGAGGAAGGAAAATTATGTGGATATATTGAAGCAACATCTCAAGACATCAGTCAGGAAGTTAAAGCTTGGTCGCAAATGGGTCTTCCAAATGGACAATAACCCTAAGCATACTTCCAAAGTTGTGGCAAAATGGCTTAAGGACATCAAAGTCAAGGTATTGGAGTGGCCATCACAAAGCCCTGACCTCAATCCTATAGAAAATGTGTGGGCAGAACTGAAAAAGCATGTTCGAGCAAGGAGGCCAACAAACCTGACTCTGTTACACCAGCTCTGTCAGGAGGAATGGGCCAAAATTCACTCAACTTATTGTGGGAAGCTTGTGGAAGGCTACCCGAAATGTTTGACCCAAAATAAACAATTTAAAGGCAATGCTACCAAATACTAATTGAGTGTATGTAAACTTCTGACCCACTGGGAATGTGCTGAAATAAATAAAAGTTGAAATAAATCATTCTCTCTACTATTATTCTGACATTTTCACATTCTTAAAATATAGTGGTGATCCTAACTGACCTAAGACAGGGAATTTTTACTAGGATTAAATGTCAGGAATTGTGAAAAACTGAGTTTAAATGTATTTGGCTAAAGGTGTATGTAAACTTCAGACTTTTACTGTGGTCCTCTGTAGCTCAGCTGGTAGAGCACGGCGCTTGTAACGCTAAGGTAGTGGGTTCGATCCCCGGGACCACCCATACACAAAGAAAAATGTATGCACGCATGACTGTAAGTCGCTTTGGATAAAAGCGTCTGCTAAATGGCATATTATATTATTATATATATTTAATTGTTTCCAATTTCATTTAATTTTTGTTACATGTAATATTTTGTTTCAACCATAATGCATAATGAGCATCATCAACAGGGGGAACATATTGGAATAGGTGTCAAGAGTGTCTGAGTGGGCTCAGGGGGCAGGGCAGATCTCACTAAGCAATCCCCAATATTGCAACCACACTTATAGACCACCAGTGGGGGGTGTGCAATTTTCTTTATCTGATTGCAGAATATGCCAGTGCTTTTTCAGGATTGCTTTCATTTTCTCCGAACACTTGGTGTATGTAGTGCAAAAGACTGTTGCGTTGTTTTTCTTCTTTGGTTTACTTTTGATCAGTTCCTCTCTTTTTTTTTTTTTTTTTTTGATATTTTCATAATTGCAGCATCAAGAGTTTTGTACTTATAGCCTCTCATTTTGAATGTATCTGTCATTTTCTTAGCGTTGTTGTCAAAATCTGACTGGTGGCCACAGATTCGTTTAACCCTGCATAACTTGCTATATGGTAGACCATTCTTGAGGGAAAGGGGATACATACTATCCGCACGTAGCAGGGTATTGTGGTCTGTGTATAAGTCTGAGTGTTATGCACCATTCTCTTTGATGATCCATAAATCCAGGTAGTTAATTTTTCTCTCATCAGGTGAATTTGAGATATTCAGAGCTCTCGTTTAGCAGAGTTTGTAATTCATTTAGTTCCTGCTCACTTCCTTCCCAGAGCACAAAGACATCATCTATGTATCTCTTCCATAGGAGGATTTTAGAAAATAGGGTGTGTATCTCTGTTTTGTAAATGAGCGCTTCCTCAAATTGTCCCATATACAGGTTCGCATAGTTGGTGGCAAATGGGGGAGCCCATGCGCTCCCCGAATTTGAAGGAAAAAGTCTGACTCAAAGACAAAGTAGTAATTGGATAATGCCAGTTCATTGAGTTGCAAGATGCATTCATTGGATGGAGCAAGGGTAGGGTCTTTCTGCTGAAGGAAGTGTTGCAGCGCCTGCAAGCCTCCAGTGTGTGGGATGTTAGTGTACAAGTTCTCCTCATCAAAAGTGGCCAGCAGGGTCACACATACAAATTAACAGATACTGTACACAATCTTATCTGAGAGAGTGGTCGTTGGGGCTGCATTTCTTCTATTGTTGTTGAAAGAAGACAGAGATGAAATATGACGTTGCCTTGTGGACAGTCGTCTGTTTCCTCTATCAGGGTTTTATGTCCATGTCCAATAGGAGTGAGTTACCATGGGGCCTAGTTAGAGATGAACAGTTAACTATACCACTGCCATGTGGCCTAACTAGAGCTTAACAGTTAACTCTACCGCTACCATGGGGCTTAGAGATGAACAGTTAACTATACCGCTACCATGGGGCTTAGAGATGAACAGTTAACTATACCGCTACCATGGGGCTTAGAGATGAACAGTTAACTATACCGCTACCATGGGGCTTAGAGATGAACAGTTAACTATACCGCTACCATGGGGCTTAGAGATGAACAGTTAACTATACCGCTACCATGGGGCTTAGAGATGAACAGTTAACTATACCGCTACCATGGGGCTTAGAGATGAACAGTTAACTATACCGCTACCATGGGGCTTAGAGATGAACTGTTAACTATACCGCTACCATGGGGCTTAGAGATGAACAGTTAACTATACCGCTACCATGGGGCTTAGAGATGAACAGTTAACTATACTGCTGCCTTGGGGCGTAGAGCTGAACATTTATGGATACCAGGCAGAGGAATCAAATGACAGGCTTTGGAAAACCGGTCCACATCGACCAGGATTGTGGTGTGCCCCTCCGAGAGGGGAAGGTCTGTGACAAAGTCCACGGGGAGATGGGACCAGGGTCGTTGTGGAACCGGCAGCGGATGGAGTTTGCCATAAAGGAGGTGTCTTGCTCCGTGCGCAGGTGGAGCAGGAAGAGACGTAAACCCAGACGTCCCGGGCCAAGGTGGGCCACCAGTACTTGGCAGAGAGACGCTCGATAGTATGGGCTATACCCGGGTGCCCCGACACAGGTGCTGTGTGTGCCCAGGCGAGGAGACGGTCCCGCACATCAGAGGGTGCGTAGATACGTCCCTCGGGACAGTGGGCAGGTGAGGGCTCGACGGATGTCCACGTCCACATTCCACACGACAGGAGCCACAATGCGGGACAGGGGAATAATGGGTGTCACTTTCTCCTTCCAATCCTCTGTGTCATGCACACGGGACAACACATTGGCCTTAACGTTCTTTGATCCCGGCCGGTAGAAGAGGGTAAAGTCAAACCTGCCGAAGAATAGGGCCCACCTGGCCTGACGCAGTTTCAGCCTCTTCGCTGCTCGACTGTACTCCAAGTTCCGGTGGTCCGTCCAGACAATGAATGGGTGTTCAGCACCCTCCAGCCAGCGCCTTCTTGATGGCCAACAACTCACAATCGCCCATGTCGAAATTCCGCTCCGCGGGAGACAGCTTCCGTGAGTAGAAGGCGCATGGATGGAGTTTAGTCGGCGATCCAGTGCGTTGGGAGAGAACAGCCCCTACTCCAACTTCGGAGGCGTCTACCTCCACGATGAAGGGCAGAGACGGGTCAGGGTGAGCCAGAACATGTGCGTTAGTAAAGCGTTCCTTGATTGCACGGAATGCTTTGTTGGCTTCCCCAGTCCAGCGAGGGAGGTGAGAGGGGCCATCACTGTGCTGAAACCCCTAATGAAGCGCCTGAAATAGTTGGCAAAACCAAGGAAGCGTTGCACTGCCTTGATGTTGGATGGAACAGGCCACGACCGCACTGCACTGACCCTCTGCTCTTCCATCTCCACTCCCGCGGTGGATATCCGATAGTCCAGGAAGGAGACCGCCTGCTGAAAGAAAAGGCACTTCTCTGCCTTGGCGTACAGGTGATGCCCTATCAGCCTCTCCAAAACGGACCTGACATGAGAGACATGTTGCTCGCGTGCAGTGGAGTACACCAAGATGTAATCTATGTACACCACTACATCCAATTTAGTAAAGTACTTAGTACCGTGCATCTGTTCGATCACAGTGGGTATGAGAGGCAGGGGATAACTGAATTTAACAGTAGCCTTATTCAGTGTCCGGTAATCGATACAGGGGCGGAGACCTCCGTCCTTCATCTTCACGAAAACTAAGGTGGAGGAGTCCGGAGAGGTCGACGGACGGATTAATCCTTGGGCAAGCACCTCCTGGACGTAGGCCTCCATGGCTTCGGTCTCTGCATTCGAGAGAGGGTAGATGTGCCCCCGTGGGAGGGTAGAACCAGGCAGTAGGTCGATAATACAGTCCCATGGGCGATGAGGGGGCAGGCACGTGGCACGAGTCTTCGAAAAAGGTTACCTGTAGGTCCCGGTATTCCTCCGGGATAGGGACGTGGGTGGCCTGGTCCGGATTTTCCACGGAGGTGGCACAGATTGACACAGAGAGACACCTCCCCTGACATTCCTGCGACCAACCCAACAACCTCCTCTCTGTCCATGATATACTGGGGTTACGCAACTGTAGCCAGGGGAAACCTAAAACTACGGGGTGTGCAGGAGAGTCTAAGATGAGGAAAGTGATGCGTTCATGGTGGTTGTGATTAACTGTGAGGGAAATGGGAATCGTGGTCTGGTGCACCAGTCCTATTCCTAGGGGACGGTTGTCTGGGATAGGGAGTTGTAAAGGGGGTTGTTAAGGGACTAGAGGAATGCGTAATGATAAGGCCACTGACCTGTCTAGGAAATTGCCTGCAGCACCTGAGTCCACTAGGGCAGGACTCAGAGGGGGACCAGGATAGTCAGGGAAGATGACAGGGAGGAGGACGGGCTGGGTGAACAGAGAGGAACAAGGCACGTCTACGCCTACCTGGGAAGGTGCAGGAGTGCTCCTCGGGCTGTCGCTTCCTCGCCTGGTTCTCCTTCTGGGACAGGTGTTCCAGGGGTGGTCAGACTCCCCGCAGTAGAAACAGAGACCCTGTTGATGGCGGCGTTGACATTCCGCAGGGGGAAGGTGCACCGTGCCCACCTCCATGGGCTCATTCTCGCTGGAGGTTCCTGGGAGAGACCCAAACCCCCGGGATGGGCGACGACGGGCACGCAGGAGATTATCCAGGCGGATGGCCATGGCGATAAGCTGGTCCAGCGTGAGGTCCTCATTGCGACAGGCTCGGTCTGGATGTCCGCCTGTAGCCCACTGCGGAAAACCGTCAACAGGGCCTGGTTGTTCCAGCCAGTGGACGCAGCCACCGTCCGGAAATCCAGAGCGTACTCCGACGCTGTCCTGGACCCCTGGCGTAGATGGAGGAGACGCTCACCTCCCTCTTGGCCCTCTGTTGGGTGGTCGAAGACGGCACGGAAGAGTTGAGTGAAGCGCTTATGGGACTGCACTTCTGGACCGCCCCTCTCCCAGATGGCGTGCACCCACTCCAGAGCCCGGCCTGTCAGCACTGAGATCACCAAGGCCACCTTGTCCCTCTCGGAGGCCGTCCCGGCATGACGGGCAAGGTGGAGGTCACACTGCAGGAGAAACCCCATACAGTGAGCTGGGGTGCCGTCAAACCGCTCCGGGAGGGACAGGTGGACGTTGCTGATCGGACCGGGTGATGGAGATTGTGGTGGGGTGGCTGGAACGACCGTGGGGAGCTGGGAATGTGGTGGTGTAGCCTGCAGTTGGCGTACGGCCCGGAGCACCTCGTCCATGGCAGTCCCGAGGCGCTCCAGGCACGAGTCGTGGTGGCGGAGCTTCGCTCCTACAGCAGAGAGGTCGGGATGTCCTGCTGCTTCCTGTTTTCTTGGGTCGGTCATTCTGTCACTGGTGTAGAGAGGAGTAGGCAGGAGGCAGTCGCGGGTTTAGAACTACTGAATTTATTTAAGCACCTTAGATCAAAGCAGGACGAAACCCAAACGCTGTTGTGCTCAAAATATATCTTCATAAAAAAAAGGCACAGAGCACACCCAAAGTGCAAAATATAAAGTACTCAGGAAATAGTAGGAGAGATTCCACTCAGGAAAACAAGTAACATTTACAATGACCGACAAAGACAAATGGCAGAGGGAGTATATATACAGTGATAGAGTGGAGATTGGAACCAGGTGTGTGTAATGATGACGAGACAAGTCCGGGGTTGATGAGTGAAGGGCGTTTGCCAGCAGTAGGTTCGGCAGCAGCTAGAAGGCCGGCGACGCCGAACGCCTGAGCTGGACAGGAGGGGGAGCCAAAGCAAAGGCTGGTGTGACACTAGTTTCCATCCTCCTCTGGGTACATTGACTTCAATACAAAACCTAGGAAGCTCATGATTCTCACCCCCTTCCATAGACTTACACAGTAATTATGACAACTTCCGGAGGACGTCCTCCAACCTATCCGAGCACTTGCAGCATGAACTGACATGTTGTCCACCCAATCAAAGGATCAGAGAATGAATCTAGTACTGAAAGCATAAGCTACAGCAAGCTAGCACTGCAGTGCATAAAATGTGTTGAGTAGTTGACTCAAAGAGAGAGAAAGACAATAGTTGAACAGTTTTGAACAAATTAATTTATTCAAAAATGAAGGAAGAAAGAGAGAGATTTTGTATTTTTATTTCACTTTCACTTACTTAGTTAGCGAATGCAGCTAACTAGTTTAGCCTACTCAAACACATGGCTCAAACAGAGAGGGATGCTATGATAGCTAGCTGGCTATGGTTATCCAACACCGGAACTCTTCCAAGTCAAGGTAAGCTTTTGGTTTTATTAATTTATTGCCACCGGGCCCGCTGGTGTAACTGCTAAACTGCTTGCTGACTGTACACTGTACTGCATGATTGTAGCTAGTAGGTTTACTCATGCATTAGTTCTAGTAGCTATGGTGACTAGCTATGACGTTAGCTAATATGGTGACATCAACAATGTAGGCTTTGTGTAGCGGTTAGCGGTTATGATATGAAGGTTTGGCTTGGAAAGTTTGTTTTGCCTGGTCACAGACAGCTGATGTGTTGTGCAATGAAGTCCACAAGCGAATAGAAAAAGTGAGAAGAGGAGAGCACGTAGATGCGAAGAGGAATAATCCAATGTTCAAAGTGATCATGCTGTTTTATGTGGCTGCCATGAAAGTAAACTTTGTTTGCTCGTGATCAGGGGTGTATTCATTCCACCAATTTTGGTGAAAAATGTTTCTTAAATTGAAGCAAATTTTATTGGTCACATACACATATTTAGCAGTTGTTTTTGCGGGTGTAGCGAAAAGATTGTGTTCCTAGCTCCAATAGTGCGGCAGTATCTAACAATTCACAACAATACACACATCTAAAAGTAAAAGAATGGAATTAAAAAATATATAAATATTAGGACGAGCAATGTCGGAGTGGCATTGACTAAAATACAGTAGAATAGAATAGAATACAGTATATACATATGAGATGAGTAAAGCAGTATGTAAACATAATTAAAGTGACTAGTGTTCCATTATTAAAGTGGCCAGTGATTCCATGTCTATGTATATATATGGCAGCAGCCTCTAAGGTGCAGGGTTGAGTAGCCGGGTGGTAGCCGGCTAGTGATGACTATTTAACAGTCTGATGACCTTGAGATAAAAGCAGTTTTTCAGTCCCTCGGTCCCAACTTTGATGCACCTGGACTGACCTCGCCTTCTGGATGATAGCGGGGTGAACAGGTCGTGGCTCGGGTGGTTGATGTCCTTGATGATCTTTTTGGCCTTCCTGTGACATCGGGTGCTGTAGGTGTCCTGGAGGGCAGGCAGTGTGCCCCCGGTGATGCGTTGGGCAGACCGCACCACCCTCTGGAGAGCCCTGCGGTTGTGGGCGGTGCAGTTGCCGTACCAGGCGGTGATACAGCCTGACAAGATGCTCTCAATTGTGCATCTGTAAAAGTTTCTGAGGGTCTTAGGGGCCAAGCCAAATTTCTTCAGCCTCCTGAGGTTGAAGAGGGACTGTTTGCGCCTTCTTCACTACACTGTCTGTGTGGGTGGACCATTTCAGATCGTCATTGATGTGTACTCCGAGGAACTTGAAGCTTTCCACCTTTTCCACTGAGGTCCCGTCGATATGGATAGGGGTGTGCTCCCTCTGCTGTTTCCTGAAGTCCACGATCAGCTCCTTCGTTTTGTTGACGTTGAGGGAGAGGTTATTTTCCTGGTACCACTCTCCCAGGGCTCTCACCTTCTCCCTGTAGGCTGTCTCGACATTGTTGTTAATCAGGCCTACTACTGTTGTGTCGTCTGCAAACTTGATGATTGAGTTGGAGGCGTGTGTGGCCACGCCGTCATGGGTGAACAGGGAGTACAAACTGAACGAAACGGGGATAAACCTAGCTGAATTTGTAAAATAGAAACTCTCGTTTGCAACTGTTGGACAAATAATTACACCCTAGATCAGCTAGATGCAGGCAAGAGTGTGCAAGGCGGTATTGAATGTGTCACTGTCTGTGACCTTGATTACTCAAATTTCTCGACCTGTGCACCTACGTTGTAAACTTAATCTGTGGTTGATTGACCAGACAGTCAATCAACCACATATTAAGTATCGGGAATGATTTTTTAATAGTATTTGATCCCATGTCTGTTTGCAGCTGGGTTTTCCACTCTAAACCAGCAGCTGTAGAGAGAAACTGTAATAATTAGGAGTGTTTTTCCTCACTCCTCTCCTCAGGGGTAGGACAGGTCTCCTCACTGTCTGCCACTACTTCCTGTCTACCTCTTTACCATACATGTTAAGGTTTGCTTCATATTAAGGTTCACTTCAACTACAAAGCAATCTGGGGTTGTCATGGGTACGGCATTAGCTGTAGACAAAATAAAACCTGGACACCAGTTGTGGGACCCAAACAACAGCCACACCCCCTCTCTGTCACGCCCTGACTCAGGGGACGTTTATTTGTTGAGTCAGGGTGTGTATATTCCGTGTTGTGTTGTTTCTATGGTGGAGTAGCTAGTATGTCTATTTCTATGTTGGCCGGGGTGGTTCCCAATCAGAGGCAGCTGTCGCTCGTTGTCTCTGATTGGGGACCATACTTAGGCAGCCTATTGGCACTAGTGAGTTGTGGGATCTTGTTCCAGTTATGGTATGTTTGTGTGCTACATTGGACTTCACGTTTCGTTTGTTGTTTTGTCGTGTGTTTATTCGTTTAAATAAACATGTATGCTTGTCACGCTGCGCCTTGGTCCGTCCCGTTCGTCAACGATCGTGACACTCCCCTGACTTTGCTCACTTCACTGTATCACGTCCACCATGCATTCTGCAACTACACCGACATGCAATGTAACCCCCAAAGCTAATAACTGAATAAGGTGAAAGAGGATCATGTGTCCTGTGTCTTATTGGCACAATATGAAGACAAGTTGGTCTACGGAGGCAACTCCAAAATGTAGATATTTTCTAATGGAAAGATGTGTATAATCATCCAGTAAATTCTCAAAAGGTTACAAAAGGACAGTTATTATAAGTGTGCATGTGCTGTGATATAGTGTAGGTCGATTTTGGCAAGTGGAAGCAACAGCTAGCGACTCAGCAAGAGAACATTCAGAACAACAACAGTGGTTACTTAAAAAGCAGAGAAAGATCCTCAGCTCAGACAAACAGGTGTCTTTGTGTATAAAGACAAAGCTGATGTAGTGGTTACGTAAGTTCACCAGAATCTCTCCCGTAAACATTCTCAGAGCATAAATCTGAGTCATAAGAGTCATCTAACCCTAATACTTTACAAACCTTTTTAAACAAAGTAGCCGGGACCAAATATTGGTCATTTGGTCACTCCAACCTCTCTAGGAAGGGATTTAAATAGTTTAAATATTATTTTAAAGCATTTTTCTCACTTATGGTCATATAAACGTTTTGTCTAGTGTTTATCAGTTTGCTACTGTATCTCACTGGCAAAGAATGTATTAGACCTTCCATCAATCAAGGTCTCAGATGATGCAGCAGCATTAAGAAGAACAGGTTGTGTAATCTGTCCATTTAAAGTAGCATATGGTAATTTAGATGAAACAGCTATCATACTAGTGTAGCTTTGTGCTAGTAGTTGGATTAGGGTTACCAGGGCAGATGTCTTGAAGTGACAAGGGTCAGTGGCTCACAAAGTGCTCTGAGCCATGTTATTGCGAGCTCCCAATGAACTCCAATGAATTGTGTTGGTGGTAACAACTTGTAGCCTACTTGTAGCCTACTTGTAGCCTACTTGTAGCCTACTTGTAGCCTCGCATAACTGTAATAAAGTTGAACAGCCTTCACTTTAAAGGGAAACCATCTGTATAGTTTAATTGATAACATCTGTCCCCTGGATCCAATATCATCAATCATTGAGGATGTGGTCAGGCTTCATTGTTAGAAATGTAATGAATGGACAGTGGGCCTTACAATCATGATCATCATCATCATCATCATCATGACTGCTCTTCAGGTGGATGAGTTCCCTCTCATGGTACGATGTATCCTGAAAACTATTGTTCATACTTTCTGTGACATTTCAGGTGGCCACTAGTGGTTGTGGCAATGCAAAGCTGAAATAAAACCTTAAAACACATCTAAAATCTTAGCCTAAATTGTTGTACAATTGTACAAAATATATTTGACAAAATGTATAATATGCCTAATCTGTAGTAGCCAAAATCATTGTCCTTATATACAGTAACTCATTAGTGGACAAAGTGACGCGTTTAGATATGCAAAATGAATAAAATGTGATTATAAAGTGATTCTAAACTTTTTAATGGGGTTATTACAGTGTTATTACAACATTATTAGAGGTTGTTGGATAAAACGCACCACTTTTTCACCTACCCTCACCTGCAGACACAGACCGAATAAACACAGAAGGAATGGGGGGGGAAATCACCTCTAGTCTACATCATAAACATGACACCTGATCTAGTTGTTCATCTTGTTGTTGTTAACTAAACACGCGGCCGTGTTGTCCAGGAGTACCGCGCCTGAAATCGGGATAATGGTAACGTGACACCTCTATCTATTTACCGTGCTCCAGCACTGTGACGATGGTAGGGGGTGAGAGCGTCAGGGGTTCATTAGTACGACGAAGGGTGCACCTGCTGAAAGTAGGTGCCAGTATCAACAGGACTCCAGACAAAAGTCCTCGTCAATTAGTCATAGCTCTACCATCAAATTCACTTCTACTTGTTATTGGGGCTTCAACTTTTACTGAGTTTCCCCCCTGGAAAGCACTTTGTGCTGATATCTACCATCACCATCGAACTCAGCATTGCAGTGGGAGCTAACAGAGATAAAGGAACATCTAATGCAAAAGGGGATTACCAATCTGTCTGTCGTCAGTCTCCAACTGATACATTTGCACCACATCACAAGGAGGGGTACAAGAAGATGCCAGTTCAGATACCGGACGATACTGACTTTACCTCTTTCAAGGAACAATGTGAAAACCACGAAGGATGGACAGCGCGCTACAACAAGGGAAGCGTGACGGTGTGGTGCAGGGATGAAGAGTGCAGAACTATCCAGAAACTAAAGGCAAGTATGTCACTACTACAGCATCCTTACATGTTAGTCTTTTTTTCTTTCTTCATACCAGCCCCCCGTGGGAATCGAACCCACAACCTTGGCGTTGCAAGCGCCACGCTCTACCAACTGAGCTACACGGGGCTCCTTCTTGTACGTCTGGTGCGTCTGGTGCTTAAAGGGAAAGCACTGCACTGCGGAGAGGAGAGAAGACTGGAAGTGTGGAACTTGGGGTTTCCAGGAGAAACCCGACTACTGTGGCGCTTCTTAAAGATACAACAAAAAGAATAATAACTGAACAGGTTCTAATCTAATGTGTGGAATGATAATGATAATTATCCTAATGTTTAAATCAATATAATCATCAAGAAATCCTGCATACAGCCTTATTCATGATATTGTGTCTGGAGTAGACTACATTTTTACATTTGACATTTTAGTCATTTAGCAGACACTCTTATCCAGAGCGACTTACAGTTATTGAGTGCATAATTTTTTTTTGTTGACTAGGGTAGCTAAGTTTACCTTTTTGAATACCATGGCATTCAGTAATTCCCCTGTTCATACAAAGTTAATATTTTCTGATTAGGTAGGTAATTAAGTACACCAGGGTTTAGGCTTTGTAATGCACTGGTGACTGTTAACATAGTCAACCATGCGTTATTATAAAATGTGCTGGTCTCATAACCATAGTAGTTACAGGTGACGACAAATACTGGAACATTCCATTACCCATACTGCTGTGGTTCTCTTCTGTCCTCCCCCCTTAGAGACCCCTGGAGCATTCCATTACCCATACTGCTGTGGTTCTCTTCTGTCCTCCCCCCTTAGAGACCCCTGGAGCGTTCCATTACCCATACTGCTGTGGTTCTCTTCTGTCCTCCCCCCTTAGAGACCCCTGGAGCGTTCCATTACCCATACTGCTGTGGTTCTCTTCTGTCCTCCCCCCTTAGAGACCCCTGAAGCATTCCATTACCCATACTGCTGTGGTTCTCTTCTGTCCTCCCCCCCTTAGAGACCCCTGGAGCATTCCATTACCCATACTGCTGTGGTTCTCTTCTGTCCTCCCCCCTTAGAGACCCCTGGAGCGTTCCATTACCCATACTGCTGTGGTTCTCTTCTGTCCTCCCCCCTTAGAGACCCCTGAAGCATTCCATTACCCATACTGCTGTGGTTCTCTTCTGTCCTCCCCCCTTAGAGACCCCTGGAGCGTTCCATTACCCATACTGCTGTGGTTCTCTTCTGTCCTCCCCCTTAGAGACCCCTGGAGCGTTCCATTACCCATACTGCTGTGGTTCTCTTCTGTCCTCCCCCTTAGAGACCCCTGGAGCATTCCATTACCCATACTGCTGTGGTTCTCTTCTGTCCCTCCCCCTTAGAGACCCCTGAAGCGTTCCATTACCCATACTGCTGTGGTTCTCTTCTGTCCTCCCCCCTTAGAGACCCCTGGAGCATTCCATTACCCATACTGCTGTGGTTCTCTTCTGTCCCCCCCCCTTAGAGACCCCCTGGAGCATTCCATTACCCATACTGCTGTGGTTCTCTTCTGTCCTCCCCCTTAGAGACCCCTGAAGCATTCCATTACCCATACTGCTGTGGTTCTCTTCTGTCCTCCCCCCTTAGAGACCCCTGGAGCATTCCATTACCCATACTGCTGTGGTTCTCTTCTGTCCTCCCCCTTAGAGACCCCTGAAGCATTCCATTACCCATACTGCTGTGGTTCTCTTCTGTCCTCCCCCCTTAGAGACCCCTGGAGCGTTCCATTACCCATACTGCTGTGGTTCTCTTCTGTCCTCCCCCTTAGAGACCCCCTGGAGCGTTCCATTACCCATACTGCTGTGGTTCTCTTCTGTCCTCCCCCCTTAGAGACCCCTGAAGCATTCCATTACCCATACTGCTGTGGTTCTCTTCTGTCCTCCCCCTTAGAGACCCCTGGAGCGTTCCATTACCCATACTGCTGTGGTTCTCTTCTGTCCTCCCCCTTAGAGACCCCTGAAGCATTCCATTACCCATACTGCTGTGGTTCTCTTCTGTCCTCCCCCTTAGAGACCCTGAAGCATTCCATTACCCATACTGCTGTGGTTCTCTTCTGTCCTCCCCCCTTAGAGACCCCTGGAGCATTCCATTACCCATACTGCTGTGGTTCTCTTCTGTCCTCCCCCCTTAGAGACCCCTGAAGCATTCCATTACCCATACTGCTGTGGTTCTCTTCTGTCCTCCCCCCTTAGAGACCCCTGAAGCATTCCATTACCCATACTGCTGTGGTTCTCTTCTGTCCTCCCCCCTTAGAGACCCCTGGAGCATTCCATTACCCATACTGCTGTGGTTCTCTTCTGTCCTCCCCCCTTAGAGACCCCTGAAGCATTCCATTACTCATACTGCTGTGGTTCTCTTCTGTCCTCCCCCCTTAGAAACCCCTGGAGCATTCCATTACCCATACTGCTGTGGTTCTCTTCTGTCCTCCCCCCTTAGAAACCCCTGGAGCATTCCATTACCCATACTGCTGTGGTTCTCTTCTGTCCTCCCCCTTAGAGACCCCCTGAAGCATTCCCATTACCCATACTGCTGTGGTTCTCTTCTGTCCTCCCCCTTAGAGACCCCTGAAGCATTCCATTACCCATACTGCTGTGGTTCTCTTCTGTCCTCCCCCCTTAGAGACCCCTGAAGCATTCCATTACCCATACTGCTGTGGTTCTCTTCTGTCCTCCCCCCTTAGAGACCCCTGGAGCGTTCCATTACCCATACTGCTATTTCTGCTCTAATACACTCTCTCCTATACTGTACCACTCACTAGATAAATAACTGCAGAGGTTTCTCATCTTTGCAGCAAATACTTGTTGATACGAGAGCTGTTTATTCAGTCTCAGAGTTTCATGTCTCATTGGATGTTTAGTGAATAGGGCTATGATGATATAATGATACGCTAGGGAGGAGGAGAGAGAGGGGGAGAGAGAGAGAGAGGGAGAGAGAGAGAGAGAGAGAGAGAGAGAGAGAGAGTTAGGGAGAAGAGAGAGAGCTAGGGAGAAGAGAGAGAGAGCTAGGGAGGAGAGAGAGAGAGAGAGAGAGAGAGAGAGAGAGAGAGAGAGAGAGAGAGAGAGAGAGAGAGAGAGAGAGAGAGAGAGAGAGAGAGAGAGAGAGGATAAGGGACTCATAAAGGATGATGAAGATGATCATCCTAAATGATTAAAAGGAGAGCTTCCTCTCATTTAGGATCATTTAGGATAGCAACATTATGCAGTAAAATAACATAGCCTTCTCATGTCCTAAAATCCTCATCAGTTCCAGAGGATTAATTCATATTTCATGGAAGGTTTGTGATTGCATCATTGGATAGGAATTAAGGTGGCTCCTAATTCTGCACTACAGTACAGCAGTATAGCAGTACAGTAGTATAGCGGTATAGCAGTATAGTAGTATAGTAGTATAGTAGTATAGTAGTATAGTAGTATAGTAGTATAGTAGTACAGCAGTATAGTAGTACAATAGTATAGTGGTATAGTAGTATATTAGTATAGCAGTATAGTAGTATAGTAGTATAGTAGTATAGTAGTACAGTAGTACAGCAGTATAGTAGTATAGCAGTACATTAGTATAGTGGTATAGTAGTACTGTAGTATAGTAGTATAGTAGCACAGTAGTATAGTAGTATAATAGTACAGTAGTATAGTAGTATAGCAGTATAGTAGTATAGTAGTATAGTAGTACAGTAGTACAGCAGTACAGCAGTATAGTAGTATAGCAGTACAGAAGTATAGTAGTATAGTAGTATAGTAGTATAGTAGTATAGAGTATAGTAGTATAGGAGTATAGGAGTATAGTAGTGCAGTAGTATAGCAGTATAGTAGTATAGCATTACAATAGTATAGTAGTATAGTAGTATAGTAGTATAGTAGTATAGTAGTATAGTAGTACAGTAGTACAGTAGTACAGTAGTATAGTAGTATAGTAGTATAGTAGTATGGTAGTGCAGTAGTATAGTAGTACAGCAGCACAGTAGTATAGTAGTATAATAGTACAGTAGTATAGTAGTATAGTAGTATAGTAGTACAGTAGTACAGAAGTACAGTAGTACAGTAGTATAATAGTACAGTAGTATAGTAGTATAGTGGTATAGTAGTATAGTAGTTTAATAGTACAGCAGTATAGTAGTACAGTAGTATAGTAGTACAGTAGTACAGTAGTACAACAGTATAGTAGTATAGTAGTATAGTAGTATAGTGGTATAGCAGTATAGCAGTACAGTAGTATAGTAGTATATTAGTATAGTAGTACAGCAGTATAGCAGTATATTAGAACAGCAGTATAGCAGTGTAGTTGTATAGCAGTATAGTAGTATAGCAGTACAGCAGTACAGTAGTATAGTAGTATAGTAGTATAGTAGTACAGCAGTATAGCAGTATAGCAGTATAGCAGTATAGCAGTATAGCAGTATAGCAGTACAGCAGTATAGAAGTACAGCAGTATAGTAGTATAGCAGTATAGTAGTATAGCAGTACATCAGTATAGAAGTACAGCAGTATAGTAGTATAGCAGTATAGCAGTATAGCAGCACAGCAGTATAGCAGTATAGCAGTATATTAGTATAGCAGTACAGCAGTACTGTAACAAAGTAGGGTCCAAACAAGTCATTCAGAAGCAGAACCCTCAACACACTAGACGATATTATGCCAGATTTATTGTATGACATCCAGAGGCGGCGCTCCTAGTGGCTGGGGACTTTAATGCAGGGAAATTTAAATCAGTTTTACCTAATTTCTACCAGCATGTTAAATGTGCAACCAGAGGAAAAAAACTCTAGACCACCTTTACACCACTCACAGAGACGCGTACAAAGCTCTCCCTCTCCCTCCATTTGGAAAATCTGACCATAATTCTATCCTCCTGATTCCTGCTTACAAGCAAAAACTAAAGCAGGAAGCACCAGTGACTCGGTCAGCAGTACAGTAGTATAGTAGTACACTAGTATAGTAGTATAGTAGCATAGCAGTACAGTAGCATAGCAGTATAGTAGCATAGTAGTATAGTAGTATATTAGTATATTAGTATATTAGTATATTAGTATAGTAATATAGTAGTACAGTAGTACAGTAGTATAGTAGTATAGTAGTATAGTAGTATAGTAGTATAGTAGTACAGTAGTATAGCAGTATAGCAGCATAACAGTACAGTAGCATAGCAGTATAGTATTATAGTAGTATAGTAGTACAGTAGTATAGTCGTATAGTAGTATAGTAGTATAGTAATACAGCAGTATAGTAATACAGTAGTATAGTAGTACAGTAGTACAGCAGTACAGTAGTATAGTAGTATAGTAGTATGTTAGTACAGTAGCATAGCAGTACAGTAGCATAGCAGTATAGCAGTATAGCAGTATAGTAGTATAGTAGTATAGTAGTATAGTATTATAGTAGCATAGTGGTATGGTAGTATAGTAGTATAGTAGTACAGTAGTACAGTAGTACAGTAGTATAGTAGTATAGTAGTATAGTATTATAGTGTATAGTTGTATAGCAGTACAGTAGTATAGTAGTATAGTAGTATAGTAGTATAATAGTATAGTAGTATAGTAGTATAGTAGCATGGTAGTATATTAGTATAGTGGTATAGCAGTATAGTAGTATAGTAGTATATTAGTATATTAGTATATTAGTACAGCAGTATAGCAGTATATTAGTACAGCAGTATAGCAGTGTAGTTGTATAGCAGTATAGTAGTATAGTAGTACAGCAGTACAGTAGTATAGTAGTATAGTAGCATAGCAGTACAGTAGCATAGCAATACAGTAGCATAGCAGTACAGTAGCATAGCAGTATAGTAGTACACTAGTATAGTAGTATAGTAGTACAGCAGTATAGTAGTATAGTAGTATAGTAGTATAGTAGTACAGTAGTATAGTAGTATAGTAGTACAGTAGCATAGTAGTATAGTAGTACACCGGTATAGTAGTATAGTAGTACAGCAGTATAGTAGTATAGTAGTATAGCAGTACAGCAGTATAGTTGTATAGTAGCATAGTAGTACAGTAGTATAGTAGTATAGTAGTATAGTAGTATAGTAGTATAGTAGTACAGTAGGACAGTAGTACAGTAGTATATCACTATGGCAGTATAGTAATATAGTAGTATGGTAGTATAGTAGTATAGTAGTATATTAGTATAGTCATATAGTAGTATATTAGCATAGTAGTACAATAGTATAGTAGTATAGTAGTATAGTAGTATAGTAGTATAGTAGTATAGTAGTACAGTAGTACAGTAGTATGGTAGTATAGCAGTATGGTAGTATAGTAGTATAGTAGTATAGCAGTATAGTAGTACAGTAGTATAGTAGTATAGTCATATAGTAGTATAGTAGTATAGTAGTACAGCAGTACAGTAGTACAGTAGTACACTAGTATGGTAGTATAGTAGCATAGCAGTACAGTAGCATAGCAGTACAGTAGCATAGCAGTATAGTAGTACACTAGTATAGTAGTATAGTAGTACAGCAGTATAGTAGTATAGTAGTATAGTAGTACAGTAGTACAGTAGTACAGTAGTACAGCAGTACAGTAGTATAGTAGTATAGCAGTATGGTAGTATAGTATGGTAGTATAGTAGTATAGTAGTATAGTCATATAGTAGTATATTAGTATAGTAGTACAATAGTATAGTAGCACAATAGTATAGTAGTATAGTAGTACAGTAGTATAGCAGTACACTTGTACAGTAGTATACTAGTACAGTAGTATAGCAGTATAGTAGTATAGTAGTATAGCAGTATAGCAGTACACACAGAGACGCGTACAAAGCTCTCCCTCGCCCTCCATTTGGAAAATCTGACCATAATTATATCCTCCTGATTCCTGCTTACAAGCAAAAACTAAAGCAAGAAGCACCAGTGACTCGGTCAATAAAAAAGTGGTCAGGTGAAGCAGATGCTAAGCTACATGACTGTTTTGCTAGCACAGACTGGAATATGTTCCGGGATTCTTCCGATGGCATTGAAGAGTACATCACATCAGTCACTGGCTTCATCAATAAGTGCATTGATGATGTTGTCTCCACAGTGACTGTACGTACATACCCCAACCAGAAGCCATGGAATACAGGCAACATCCGCACTGAGCTAAAGGGTAGAGCTGCCGCTTTCAAGGAGCAGGACTCTAACCCGGAAGCTTATAAGAATTCCCGCTATGCCCTCCGATGAACCATCAAACAGGCAAAGTGTCAATACAGGACTAAGATCGAATCGTACTACACCGGCTCCGACGCTCGTCGGATGTGGCAGGGCTTGCAAACTATTACAGACTACAAAGGGAAGCACAGCCACGAGCTGCCAAGTGACACGAGCCTACCAGACGAGCTAAATTACTTCTATGCTCGCTTCGAGGCAAGTGACACTAAAACATGCATGAGAGCATCAGCTGTTCCGAATGACTGTGTGATCACACTCTCCGTAGCCGATGTAAGTAAGACCTTTAAACAGGTCAACATTACCATTACAGACGGATTACCAGGACGTGTACTCCGAGCATGCGCTGACCAACTGGCAAGTGTCTTCACTGACACCTTCAACCTGTCCCTGACTGAGTCTTTAATACCAACATGTTTCAAGCAGACCACCATAGTCCCTGTGCACAAGAACACTTAGATAACCTGCCTAAATGACTACCAACCCGTAGCACTCACCTCTGTTGCCAAGTGCTTTGAAAGGCTGGTCATGGCTCACATCAACCCCATTATCCCAGAAACCTTAGACCCACTCCAATTTGCATATCGCCCCAACAGATCCACAGATGATGCAATCTCTATTGCGCTCCACACTGCCCTTTCACACCTGGACAAAAGGAACACCTATGTGAGAATGCTATTAATTGACTACAGCTCAGCATTCAACACCATAGTGCCCTCAAAGCTCATCACTAAGCTAAGGACCCTGGCACTAAACACCTCCCTCTGCAACTGGATCCTGGACTTTCTGACGGGCCGCCTCCAGGTGGTAAGGGTAGGTAGCAACACATCCGCCACGCTGATCCTCAACATGGGGGCCCCTCAGGGGTGCATGCTCAGTCCTCTCCTGTACTCCCTGTTCACTCATGACTACATGGCCAGGCACGACTCCAACACCACAACACAGTTTGCAGATGACACAACAGTGGTAGGCCTGATCACCGACAATGACGAGACAGCCTATAGGGAGGAGGTCAGAGACCTGGCCGTGTGGTGCCAGGACAACAACCTATCCCTCAACGTGATCAAGACAAAGGAGATGATTGTGGACTACAGGAAAAAGAAGAGGACTGAGCACGCCCCCATTCTCATCGACGAGGCTGTAGTGGAGCAGGTTGAGAGCTTCAAGTTCTTTGGTGTCCACATCACCAACAAACTAACATGGTCTAAGCACACCAAGACAGTCGTGAAGAGGGCACGACAAAACCTATTCCCCCTCAGGAGACTGAAAAGATGTGGCATGGGTCCTCAGATCCTCAAAAGGTTCTACAGCTGCACCATCGAGAGCATCCTGACTGGTTGCATCACTGCCTGGTATGGCAACTGCTCTGCCTCCAACCGCAAGGCGCTACAGAGGGTAGTGCATACGGCCCAGTACATCACTGGGGCCAAGCTTCCTGCCATCCAGGACCTCTATACCAGGCGGTGTCAGAGGAAGACCCTTAAAATTGTCAAATACTCCAGCCACCCTAGTCATAGACTGTTATCTCTGATCTCTGCTACCACACGGCAAGTGGTACCGGAGCGCCAAGTCTAGGTCCAAGAGGCTTCTAAACAGCTTCTACCCCCAAGCCATAAGACTCCTGAACAGCTAATCAAATGGCTACCCAGACTATATGCATTGCCCCCCCACCCCACTTTTACGCTGCTGCTACTCTCTGTTTATTATCTATGCATAGTCACTTTAATAACTCTACCTACATGTACATATTACCCCAATTACCTCGACTAACCGGTGCCCCCGCACATTGACTCGGTACCCGGTACCCCCTGTATATAGCCTCGCTATTGTTATTTTTACTGCTGCACTTTAATTATTTGTTACTTTATTTCGTATTATTTTATATAGTGTTTTTTGTGTGATTTTTTTTGGTATTCTGTCTTAAAACTGCATTGTTGGTTAAGGGCTTGTAAATAAGCATTTCACTGTAAGGTCTACACCTGTTGTATTCGGCGCATGTGACAAAAACATTTTATTTGTTTTTTTATTTGACCCACTGATGGTCTGACCAAGCCTCTGTAGAAGGCAGCTATACTGTAGTCCTAGGTAAGATTGTTGAGGGTGCAACAGGTCAGTACCTCAGGAGTAAATGTCAGTTGGCTTTTCATAGCCGAGGAGAGAGAGAGAGAGAGAGAGAGAGAGAGAGAGAGAGAGAGAGAGAGAGAGAGAGAGAGAGAGAGAGAGAGAGAGAGAGAGAGAGAGAGAGAGAGAGAGAGAGAGAGAGAAGAGAGAGAGAGAGAGAGAGAGAGAGGAGAGAGAGAGAGAAGAGAGAGAGCAGAGAGAGAGAGAGAGAGAGAGAGAGAGAGGACAGAGAGAGAGAGAGAGAGGGAGAGAGAGACGAGAGAGAGAGAGAGAGGAGAGAGAGAGAGAGAGAGAGAAAGAGAGAGAGAGAGAGAGAGAGAGAGAGAGAGAGAGAGAGAGAGAGAGAGAGAGAGAGAGAGAGAGAGAGAGAGAGAGAGAGAGAGAGAGAGAGAGAGAGAGAGAGAGAGAGACCAGGACAAGGTAGCACGTCAGGGTTCCCGAGCCGCAGGCAGAACAGTTGAAACTGGAGCAGCCACACGACCAGGTGGACTGGGAACAGCCAGGAGTCATCCGGCCAGGTAGTCCTGAGGCATGGTCCTAGGGCTCAGGTTCCTCCGGGAGGGGAGGGAGAGAGAATTAGAGGGAGCATACTTAAATTCACACAGGACACCAGATAAGACAGGAGAATAACACCAGATATAACAGACTGACCCTAGCCCCCCGGCACATAGACTATTGCAGCATAGATACTGGAGGCTGAGTCAGGGGGGGTCAGGGGGGGTCAGGGGACACTGTTGCCCCGGCCGACGATACCCCCGTACAGGGCCAACCAGGCAGGATACAACCCCACCCACCTTGCCAAAGCTCAGCCCCCACACCACTAGAGGGATATCAACAGACCACCAACTTACTACCTTGAGACAAGGCTGAGTATAGCGCACAAAGATCTCCTCCACCGCACGAGCCGAGGGGGCGGAATACCAGACAGGAAGATCACGCCAGTGACTCAGCTCCCGTAATAGGGTCAGAGGCAGAGAATCCCAGTGGAGAGAGGGGAGCCGGCCAGGCAGAGACAGCAAAGGCGGTTCGTCGCTCTAGTGCCTTGCCATTCACCTTCACACTCCCGGGCCAGAATACACTCAATCATAGGACCTACTGAAGAGATGAGTCTTCAGTAAAGACTTAAAGGTCGAGACCGAGTCTGCGTCTCTCACATGGATAGGCAGACCATTCCATAAATATTGAGCTCTATAGGAGAAAGCCCTGCCTCCAGCTGTTTGCTTAGAAATTCTAGGGACAATAAGGAGGCCTGCGTCTTGTGACTGTAGCGTACGTGTAGGTATGTACGGCTGGACCAAATCAGAGAGATAGGTAGGAGCAAGCCCATGTAATGCTTTGTAGGTTAGCAGTAAAACCTTGAAATCAGCCCTAGCCTTAACAGGAAGCCAGTGTAGAGAGGCTAGCACTGGAGTAATATGATCACATTCTTAGTTTCTAGTCAAGATTCTAGATGTTCACTAGATGGTCTGACCATGCCTCTGTAGCAGGCCTCTGGTTTCTCTCTGTCAGAAAAGAAAGGCAGTCTGGGTCCACCCAGGAGACGTCCTGAAAAATTAACAGTGGAAAACTGTAGTAATGGCTAGCAGCTAGTAATGAGGAAACCTGATTCCCCCCTGCTGCCAGGCCAAGAGGGTAACAGCCCTTACTGCAGGATCTCCAGCTGACCCCGTCGGGAACCCAGAAGGGGTCAATAAAGAGGAAAGAGAAGAAACAGGGTATGAATGATGGATTGTTTAGAAGGATGAATGACACAATTATTTTTCGACACCCAGAACGAACGTCAACAAAAAGGAGATGATGGCTAGACAGACCTCTCTTTATAATGCATGAATCTTTCCGGGGCAGTGATGCACTTCTTGGCTTCTGAATAATAGAACATTCGCGTAGAGGTATTGACGACATTCCATTCAGAGGGACATTACCTAACCTAAGGAGCCAACCACAACAGTGGAAACGGGGAGCTAATAGGCCTTCTGTTGAAGCCAGGCCTGGACGGGGGTTGTACAGGGGGATGTGGTGGTGAATTATTTACGCAACGCCAGCGATCTACTGATTGAGTTACATGGAGCCGTTTGCTACGTTGACCCAACGCACACTATATGATCGTGTTGCACCTAGCATTCTATACAGCACTGTGGTCACTGATCAACTAACGGCACCCTGTAAGACTTAGAATGGAAGGAAGTGGAATCCTTATTCCGTGCTAGGCTTAACCCCTCTTTACAGTGTTCCTATCCCAGACTTTACACCTCTATGACAATGGGTCAAATTGAATTGAATGTATAATCTCTTTGTCCTGTAGTTTCCACATGTCTTTTCTTAATTCTTTACTCACAAAGAGTCCAATATTTGATTAGCCATTGTTGTTACATAATCCAAATAACCTATGTTGCAGAATTAGGAGCCACCTGAAGATGACTTTCATTAGAATAAAGCTCATTGATCACAGAAGAGCCAAAATAAACACATTTACTACAGCTATGGAGAGCACCAGGAAAGCAAACTAAGTTGTGCATTATAATGCATTAAGCACAGCTAATAAGGTGTTATAAATGCGCTTATAATGCTTATTGAAGAGGGTATCCATAGGAAGGGTTATGGGAAACTTCTGACCACCGGCACCACTCTCAGTCCTTCCTTCCTCTCCCAAACGCAAACCCAAGGAAAGGCTTGGGGCCACCATCATTAGAAAATATCTGATCAAATAGGATAAGATACATTTGTCTTTGACATAAAAACACTCAAACCCAAACAGAAGGAAAGGCTTGAAGGCCTGCTGCTGTGGCCCCCAGCTATCCCACGCTCCCATCCCATCTGCTGCTGTGGCCCCCAGCTATCCCACGCTCCCCCCCCACTCTGCTGCTGTGGCCCCCAGCTATCCCATGCCCCCCCCACTCTGTTGATGTGGCCCCCAGCTATCCCACGCTCCCATCCCATCTGCTGCTGTGGCCCCCAGCTATCCCACGCTCCCATCTCATCTGCTGCTGTGGCCCCCAGCTATCCCACGCTCCCATCTCATCTGCTGCTGTGGCCCCCAGCTATCCCACGCTCCCATCTCATCTGCTGCTGTGGCCCCCAGCTATCCCACGCTCCCCCCCCACTCTGCTGCTGTTTGCCCCCAGCTATCCCACGCTCCCATCTCATCTGCTGCTGTGGCGCAGGCAGAACGGTATATTTATCAGTCACTGATACGTCAGAGATATGGGGGCTAGTAGCTAGGCCTACTGGATAGAGTTTAATATGATGGACACTATACTGGATAGAGTTTAATATGATGGACACTATGCTTTATCCAGTTTAATATGATGGACACTGTACTGGATAGAGTTTAATATGATGGACACTATACTGGATAGAGTTTAATATGATGGACACTATACTGGATATAGTTTAATATGATGGACACTATACTGGATAGAGTTTAATATGATGGACACTATGCTTTATCCAGTTTAATATGATGGACACTATACTGGATATAGTTTAATATGATGGACACTATACTGGATAGAGTTTAATATGATGGACACTATACTGGATAGAGTTTAATATGATGGACACTATACTTGATATAGTTTAATATGATGGACACTATACTGGATATAGTTTAATATGATGGACACTATACTGGATAGAGTTTAATATGATGGACACTATACTGGATATAGTTTAATATGATGGACACTATACTGGATAGAGTTTAATACGATGGACACTATACTGGATAGAGTTTAATATGATGGACACTATACTGGATAGAGTTTAATATGATGGACACTATGCTGGATATAGTTTAATATGATGGACACTATACTGGATATAGTTTAATATGATGGACACTATACTGGATAGAGTTTAATATGATGGACACTATACTGGATATAGTTTAATATGATGGACACTATACTGGATATAGTTTAATATGATGGACACTATACTGGATAGAGTTTAATATGATGGACACTATACTGGATATAGTTTAATATGATGTACACTATACTGGATATAGTTTAATATGATGGACACTATACTGGATAGAGTTTAATATGATGGACACTATACTGGATAGAGTTTAATATGATAAATAAATTGGTCATTTAGCAGACGCTCTTATCCAGAGCGACTTACAGGAGCAATTAGGGTTAAGTGCCTTGCTCAAGGGCACATCGACAGATTTTTCACCTAGTCGGCTCGGGGATTAGAACCAGCAACCTTTCGGTTACTGGCACAACATTCTTAACCACTAAGCTACCTGCCGCCCTGATGGACACTATACTGGATATAGTTTAATATGATGGACACTATACTGGATAGAGTTTAATATGATGGACACTATACTGGATAGAGTTTAATATGATGGACTCTATACTGGATAGAGTTTAATATGATGGACACTATACTGGATATAGTTTAATATGATGGACACTATACTGGATAGAGTTTAATATGATGGACACTATACTGGATAGAGTTTAATATGATGGATACTATACTGGATAGAGTTTAATATGATGGACACTATACTGGATAGAGTTTAATATGATGGACACTATACTGGATAGAGTTTAATATGATGGACACTATACTGGATAGAGTTTAATATGATGGACACTATACTGGATAGAGTTTAATATGATGGACACTATACTGGATAGAGTTTAATATGATGGACACTATACTGGATAGAGTTTAATATGATGGACACTATACTGGATAGAGTTTAATATGATGGACACTATACTGGATAGAGTTTAATATGATGGACACTATACTGGATAGAGTTTAATATGATGGACACTATACTGGATAGAGTTTAATATGATGGACACTATACTGGATATAGTTTAATATGATGGACACTATACTGGATATAGTTTAATATGATGGACACTATACTGGATATAGTTTAATATGATGGACACTATACTGGATAGAGTTTAATATGATGGACACTATACTGATATAGTTTAATATGATGGACACTATACTGGATAGAGTTTAATATGATGGACACTATACTGGATAGAGTTTAATATGATGGACACTATACTGGATATAGTTTAATATGATGGACACTATACTGGATAGAGTTTAATATGATGGACACTATACTGGATAGAGTTTAATATGATGGACACTATACTGGATAGAGTTTAATATGATGGACACTATACTGGATATAGTTTAATATGATGGACACTATACTGGATAGAGTTTAATATGATGGACACTATACTGGATAGAGTTTAATATGATGGACACTATACTGGATATAGTTTAATATGATGGACACTATACTGGATAGAGTTTAATATGATGGACACTATACTGGATAGAGTTTAATATGATGGACATTATACTGGATAGAGTTTAATATGATGGACACTATACTGGATAGAGTTTAATATGATGGACACTATAGTGGATATAGTTTAATATGATGGACACTATACTGGATAGAGTTTAATATGATGGACACTATGCTGGATATAGTTTAATATGATGGAGACTATACTGGATAGAGTTTAATATGATGGACACTATACTGGATAGAGTTTAATATGATGGACACTATACTGGATAGAGTTTAATATGATGGACGCTATACTGGATAGAGTTTAATATGATGGACACTATGCTTTATCCAGTTTAATATGATGGACACTATAGTGGATAGAGTTTAATATGATGGACACTATACTGGATATAGTTTAATATGATGGACACTATACTGGATAGAGTTTAATATGATGGACACTATACTGGATAGAGTTTAATATGATGGACACTATGCTTTATCCAGTTTAATATGATGGACACTATACTGGATAGAGTTTAATATGATGGACACTATACTGGATATAGTTTAATATGATGGACACTATACTGGATATAGTTTAATATGATGGACACTATACTGGATATAGTTTAATATGATGGACACTATACTGGATATAGTTTAATATGATGGACACTATACTGGATATAGTTTAATATGATGGACACTATACTGGATATAGTTTAATATGATGGACACTATACTGGATAGAGTTTAATATGATGGACACTATACTGGATAGAGTTTAATATGATGGACACTATACTGGATAGAGTTTAATATGATGGACACTATACTGGATAGAGTTTAATATGATGGACACTATACTGGATAGAGTTTAATATGATGGACACTATACTGGATAGAGTTTAATATGATGGACACTATACTGGATAGAGTTTAATATGATGGACACTATACTGGATATAGTTTAATATGATGGACACTATACTGGATATAGTTTAATATGATGGACACTATACTGGATAGAGTTTAATATGATGGACACTATACTGGATAGAGTTTAATATGATGGACACTATACTGGATATAGTTTAATATGATGGACACTATACTGGATAGAGTTTAATATGATGGACACTATGCTGGATATTGTTTAATATGATGGACACTATACTGGATATAGTTTAATATGATGGACACTATACTGGATAGAGTTTAATATGATGGACACTATACTGGATAGAGTTTAATATGATGGACACTATACTGGATAGAGTTTAATATGATGGACACTATGCTGATAGCAGTTTAATATGATGGACACTATACTGGATAGAGTTTAATATGATGGACACTATACTGGATATAGTTTAATATGATGGACACTATACTGGATAGAGTTTAATATGATGGACACTATACTGGATAGAGTTTAATATGATGGACACTATGCTGGATAGAGTTTAATATGATGGACACTATACTGGATAGAGTTTAATATGATGGACACTATACTGGATATAGTTTAATATGATGGACACTATACTGGATAGAGTTTAATATGATGGACACTATACTGGATAGAGTTTAATATGATGGACACTATACCGGATATAGTTTAATATGATGGACACTATACTGGATATAGTTTAATATGATGGACACTATACTGGATATAGTTTAATATGATGGACACTATACTGGATAGAGTTTAATATGATGGACACTATACTGGATAGAGTTTAATATGATGGACACTATACTGAATAGAGTTTAATATGATGGACACTATACTGGATATGAGTTTAATATGATGGACACTATACTGGATAGAGTTTAATATGATGGACACTATACTGGATAGAGTTTAATATGATGGACACTATACTGGATAGAGTTTAATATGATGGACACTATACTGGATAGAGTTTAATATGATGGACACTATACTGGATAGAGTTTAATATGATGGACACTATACTGGATAGAGTTTAATATGATGGACACTATACTGGATAGAGTTTAATATGATGGACACTATACTGGATATAGTTTAATATGATGGACACTATACTGGATATAGTTTAATATGATGGACACTATACTGGATAGAGTTTAATATGATGGACACTATACTGGATATAGTTTAATATGATGGACACTATACTGGATATAGTTTAATATGATGGACACTATACTGGATATAGTTTAATATGATGGACACTATACTGGATAGAGTTTAATATGATGGACACTATACTGGATAGAGTTTAATATGATGGACACTATACTGGATATAGTTTAATATGATGGACACTATACTGGATAGAGTTTAATATGATGGACACTATACTGGATAGAGTTTAATATGATGGACACTATACTGGATAGAGTTTAATATGATGGACACTATACTGGATAGAGTTTAATATGATGGACACTATACTGGATATAGTTTAATATGATGGACACTATACTGGATAGAGTTTAATATGATGGACACTATACTGGATAGAGTTTAATATGATGGACACTATACTGGATATAGTTTAATATGATGGACACTATACTGGATAGAGTTTAATATGATGGACACTATACTGGATAGAGTTTAATATGATGGACACTATACTGGATAGAGTTTAATATGATGGACACTATGCTTTGATCCAGTTTAATATGATGGACACTATACTGGATATAGTTTAATATGATGGACACTATACTGGATAGAGTTTAATATGATGGACACTATACTGGATATAGTTTAATATGATGGACACTATACTGGATAGAGTTTAATATGATGGACACTATACTGGATAGAGTTTAATATGATGTACACTATACTGGATATAGTTTAATATGATGGACACTATACTGGATATAGTTTAATATGATGGACACTATACTGGATAGAGTTTAATATGATGGACACTATACTGGATAGAGTTTAATATGATGGACACTATACTGGATAGAGTTTAATATGATGGACACTATACTGGATAGAGTTTAATATGATGGACACTATACTGGATATAGTTTAATATGATGGACACTATACTGGATATAGTTTAATATGATGGACACTATACTGGATAGAGTTTAATATGATGGACACTATACTGGATAGAGTTTAATATGATGGACACTATACTGGATAGAGTTTAATATGATGGACACTATACTGGATAGAGTTTATTATGATGGACACTATACTGGATATAGTTTAATATGATGGACACTATACTGGATAGAGTTTAATATGATGGACACTATACTGGATAGAGTTTAATATGATGGACACTATACTGGATAGAGTTTAATATGATGGACACTATACTGGATAGAGTTTAATATGATGGACACTATACTGGATAGAGTTTAATATGATGGACACTATACTGGATAGAGTTTAATATGATGGACACTATACTGGATAGAGTTTAATATGATGGACACTATACTGGATAGAGTTTAATATGATGTACACTATACTGGATAGAGTTTAATATGATGGACACTATACTGGATAGAGTTTAATATGATGGACACTATACTGGATAGAGTTTAATATGATGGACACTATACTGGATAGAGTTTAATATGATGGACACTATACTGATAGAGTTTAATATGATGGACACTATACTGGATAGAGTTTAATATGATGGACACTATACTGGATAGAGTTTAATATGATGGACACTATACTGGATATAGTTTAATATGATGGACACTATACTGGATATAGTTTAATATGATGGACACTATACTGGATAGAGTTTAATATGATGGACACTATGCTGGATATAGTTTAATATGATGGACACTATACTGGATAGAGTTTAATATGATGGACACTATACTGGATATAGTTTAATATGATGGACACTATACTGGATAGAGTTTAATATGATGGACACTATACTGGATAGAGTTTAATATGATGGACACTATACTGGATATATGTTAATATGATGGACACTATACTGGATAGAGTTTAATATGATGGACACTATACTGGATTGAGTTTAATATGATGGACACTATACTGGATAGAGTTTAATATGATGGACACTATACTGGATAGAGTTTAATATGATGGACACTATACTGGATATAGTTTAATATGATGGACACTATACTGGATATAGTTTAATATGATGGACACTATACTGGATAGAGTTTAATATGATGGACACTATACTGGATAGAGTTTAATATGATGGACACTATACTGGATAGAGTTTAATATGATGGACACTATACTGGATAGAGTTTAATATGATGGACACTATACTGGATAGAGTTTAATATGATGGACACTATACTGGATAGAGTTTAATATGATGGACACTATACTGGATATAGTTTAATATGATGGACACTATACTGGATAGAGTTTAATATGATGGACACTATGCTGGATATAGTTTAATATGATGGAGACTATACTGGATAGAGTTTAATATGATGGACACTATACTGGATAGAGTTTAATATGATGGACACTATACTGGATAGAGTTTAATATGATGGACGCTATACTGGATAGAGTTTAATATGATGGACACTTTGCTTTATCCAGTTTAATATGATGGACACTATAGTGGATAGAGTTTAATATGATGGACACTATACTGGATATAGTTTAATATGATGGACACTATACTGGATAGAGTTTAATATGATGGACACTATACTGGATAGAGTTTAATATGATGGACACTATGCTTTATCCAGTTTAATATGATGGACACTATACTGGATAGAGTTTAATATGATGGACACTATACTGGATAGAGTTTAATATGATGGACACTATACTGGATATAGTTTAATATGATGGACACTATACTGGATATAGTTTAATATGATGGACACTATACTGGATATAGTTTATTATGATGGACACTATACTGGATATAGTTTAATATGATGTACACTATACTGGATAGAGTTTAATTTGATGGACACTATACTGGATATAGTTTAATATGATGGACACTATACTGGATAGAGTTTAATATGATGGACACTATACTGGATATAGTTTAATATGATGGACACTATACTGGATATAGTTTAATATGATGGACACTATACTGGATAGAGTTTAATATGATGGACACTATACTGGATATGAGTTTAATATGATGGACACTATACTGGATAGAGTTTAATATGATGGACACTATACTGGATAGAGTTTAATATGATGGACACTATACTGGATATAGTTTAATATGATGGACACTATACTGGATAGAGTTTAATATGATGGACACTATACTGGATAGAGTTTAATATGATGGACACTATACTGGATAGAGTTTAATATGATGGACACTATACTGGATAGAGTTTAATATGATGGACACTATACTGGATAGAGTTTAATATGATGGACACTATACTGGATAGAGTTTAATATGATGGACACTATACTGGATAGAGTTTAATATGATGGACACTATACTGGATATAGTTTAATATGATGGACACTATACTGGATAGAGTTTAATATGATGGACACTATGCTGGATATAGTTTAATATGATGGACACTATACTGGATAGAGTTTAATATGATGGACACTATACTGGATAGAGTTTAATATGATGGACACTATACTGGATAGAGTTTAATATGATGGACGCTATACTGGATAGAGTTTAATATGATGGACACTATGCTTTATCCAGTTTAATATGATGGACACTATACTGGATAGAGTTTAATATGATGGACACTATACTGGATATAGTTTAATATGATGGACACTATACTGGATAGAGTTTAATATGATGGACACTATACTGGATAGAGTTTAATATGATGGACACTATGCTGTATCCAGTTTAATATGATGGACACTATACTGGATAGAGTTTAATATGATGGACACTATACTGGATAGAGTTTAATATGATGGACACTATACTGGATATAGTTTAATATGATGGACACTATACTGGATATAGTTTAATATGATGGACACTATACTGGATAGAGTTTATTATGATGGACACTATACTGGATATAGTTTAATATGATGTACACTATACTGGATATAGTTTAATATGATGGACACTATACTGGATAGAGTTTAATATGATGGACACTATACTGGATAGAGTTTAATATGATGGACACTATACTGGATAGAGTTTAATATGATGGACACTATACTGGATAGAGTTTAATATGATGGACACTATACTGGATAGAGTTTTATATGATGTACACTATACTGGATAGAGTTTAATATGATGGACACTATACTGGATAGAGTTTAATATGATGGACACTATACTGGATAGAGTTTAATATGATGGACACTATACTGGATATAGTTTAATATGATGGACACTATACTGGATAGAGTTTAATATGATGGACACTATACTGGATAGAGTTTAATATGATGGACACTATACTGGATATAGTTTAATATGATGGACACTATACTGGATAGAGTTTAATATGATGGACACTATGCTGGATATTGTTTAATATGATGGACACTATACTGGATATAGTTTAATATGATGGACACTATACTGGATAGAGTTTAATATGATGGACACTATACTGGATAGAGTTTAATATGATGGACACTATACTGGATAGAGTTTAATATGATGGACACTATGCTTTATCCAGTTTAATATGATGGACACTATAGTGGATAGAGTTTAATATGATGGACACTATACTGGATATATTTTAATATGATGGACACTATACTGGATAGAGTTTAATATGATGGACACTATACTGGATAGAGTTTAATATGATGGACACTATGCTTTATCCAGTTTAATATGATGGACACTGTACTGGATATAGTTTAATATGATGGACACTATACTGGATAGAGTTTAATATGATGGACACTATACTGGATATAGTTTAATATGATGGACACTATACTGGATAGAGTTTAATATGATGGACACTATACTGGATAAAGTTTAATATGATGTACACTATACTGGATATAGTTTAATATGATGGACACTATACTGGATATAGTTTAATATGATGGACACTATACTGGATAGAGTTTAATATGATGGACACTATACTGGATAGAGTTTAATATGATGGACACTATACTGGATATAGTTTAATATGATGGACACTATACTGGATATAGTTTAATATGATGGACACTATACTGGATATAGTTTAATATGATGGACACTATACTGGATATAGTTTAATATGATGGACACTATACTGGATATAGTTTAATATGATGGACACTATACTGGATAGAGTTTAATATGATGGACACTATACTGGATAGAGTTTAATATGATGGACACTATACTGGATATAGTTTAATATGATGGACACTATACTGGATAGAGTTTAATATGATGGACACTATACTGGATAGAGTTTAATATGATGGACACTATACTGGATAGAGTTTAATATGATGGACACTATACTGGATAGAGTTTAATATGATGGACACTATACTGGATATAGTTTAATATGATGGACACTATACTGGATAGAGTTTAATATGATGGACACTATACTGGATAGAGTTTAATATGATGGACTCTATACTGGATAGAGTTTAATATGATGGACACTATACTGGATATAGTTTAATATGATGGACACTATACTGGATAGAGTTTAATATGATGGACACTATACTGGATAGAGTTTAATATGATGGACACTATACTGGATAGAGTTTAATATGATGGACACTATACTGGATAGAGTTTAATATGATGGACACTATACTGGATAGAGTTTAATATGATGGACACTATACTGGATAGAGTTTAATATGATGGACACTATACTGGATAGAGTTTAATATGATGGACACTATACTGGATATAGTTTAATATGATGGACACTATACTGGATAGAGTTTAATATGATGGACACTATACTGGATAGAGTTTAATATGATGGACACTATACTGGATAGAGTTTAATATGATGGACACTATACTGGATATAGTTTAATATGATGGACACTATACTGGATATAGTTTAATATGATGGACACTATACTGGATAGAGTTTAATATGATGGACACTATGCTGGATATAGTTTAATATGATGGACACTATACTGGATAGAGTTTAATTTGATGGACACTATACTGGATATAGTTTAATATGATGGACACTATACTGGATAGAGTTTAATATGATGGACACTATACTGGATAGAGTTTAATATGATGGACACTATACTGGATATAGTTTAATATGATGGACACTATACTGGATAGAGTTTAATATGATGGACACTATACTGGATAGAGTTTAATATGATGGACACTATACTGGATAGAGTTTAATATGATGGACACTATACTGGATAGAGTTTAATATGATGGACACTATACTGGATATAGTTTAATATGATGGACACTATACTGGATAGAGTTTAATATGATGGACACTATACTGGATAGAGTTTAATATGATGGACACTATACTGGATAGAGTTTAATATGATGGACACTATACTGGATAGAGTTTAATATGATGGACACTATACTGGATAGAGTTTAATATGATGGACACTATACTGGATAGAGTTTAATATGATGGACACTATACTGGATAGAGTTTAATATGATGGACACTATACTGGATATAGTTTAATATGATGGACACTATACTGGATAGAGTTTAATATGATGGACACTATGCTGGATATAGTTTAATATGATGGACACTATACTGGATAGAGTTTAATATGATGGACACTATACTGGATATAGTTTAATATGATGGACACTATACTGGATAGAGTTTAATATGATGGACACTATACTGGATATAGTTTAATATGATGGACACTATACTTTATCCAGTTTAATATGATGGACACTATAGTGGATAGAGTTTAATATGATGGACACTATACTGGATATAGTTTAATATGATGGACACTATACTGGATAGAGTTTAATATGATGGACACTATACTGGATAGAGTTTAATATGATGGACACTATGCTTTATCCAGTTTAATATGATGGACACTATACTGGATATAGTTTAATATGATGGACACTATACTGGATAGAGTTTAATATGATGGACACTATACTGGATATAGTTTAATATGATGGACACTATACTGGATATAGTTTAATATGATGGACACTATACTGGATATAGTTTAATATGATGGACACTATACTGGATATAGTTTAATATGATGGACACTATACTGGATATAGTTTAATATGATGGACACTATACTGGATATAGTTTAATATGATGGACACTATACTGGATAGAGTTTAATATGATGGACACTATACTGGATATAGTTTAATATGATGGACACTATACTGGATATATGTTAATATGATGGACACTATACTGGATAGAGTTTAATATGATGGACACTATACTGGATTGAGTTTAATATGATGGACACTATACTGGATAGAGTTTAATATGATGGACACTATACTGGATAGAGTTTAATATGATGGACACTATACTGGATATAGTTTAATATGATGGACACTATACTGGATAGAGTTTAATATGATGGACACTATACTGGATAGAGTTTAATATGATGGACACTATACTGGATAGAGTTTAATATGATGGACACTATACTGGATAGAGTTTAATATGATGGACACTATACTGGATAGAGTTTAATATGATGGACACTATACTGGATAGAGTTTAATATGATGGACACTATACTGGATATAGTTTAATATGATGGACACTATACTGGATATAGTTTAATATGATGGACACTATACTGGATAGAGTTTAATATGATGGACACTATGCTGGATATAGTTTAATATGATGGACACTATACTGGATAGAGTTTAATATGATGGACACTATACTGGATAGAGTTTAATATGATGGACACTATACTGGATAGAGTTTAATATGATGGACGCTATACTGGATAGAGTTTAATATGATGGACACTATACTTTATCCAGTTTAATATGATGGACACTATAGTGGATAGAGTTTAATATGATGGACACTATACTGGATATAGTTTAATATGATGGACACTATACTGGATAGAGTTTAATATGATGGACACTATACTGGATAGAGTTTAATATGATGGACACTATGCTTTATCCAGTTTAATATGATGGACACTATACTGGATAGAGTTTAATATGATGGACACTATACTGGATAGAGTTTAATATGATGGACACTATACTGGATATAGTTTAATATGATGGACACTATACTGGATATAGTTTAATATGATGGACACTATACTGGATAGAGTTTAATATGATGGACACTATACTGGATATAGTTTAATATGATGGACACTATACTGGATAGAGTTTAATATGATGGACACTATACTGGATAGAGTTTAATATGATGGACACTATACTGGATAGAGTTTAATATGATGGACACTATACTGGATAGAGTTTAATATGATGGACACTATACTGGATAGAGTTTAATATGATGGACACTATACTGGATAGAGTTTAATATGATGGACACTATACTGGATAGAGTTTAATATGATGGACACTATACTGGATAGAGTTTAATATGATGGACACTATACTGGATAGAGTTTAATATGATGGACACTATACTGGATAGAGTTTAATATGATGGACACTATACTGGATAGAGTTTAATATGATGGACACTATACTGGATAGAGTTTAATATGATGGACACTATACTGGATATAGTTTAATATGATGGACACTATACTGGATAGAGTTTAATATGATGGACACTATGCTGGATATTGTTTAATATGATGGACACTATACTGGATATAGTTTAATATGATGGACACTATACTGGATAGAGTTTAATATGATGGACACTATACTGGATAGAGTTTAATATGATGGACGCTATACTGGATAGAGTTTAATATGATGGACACTATGCTTTATCCAGTTTAATATGATGGACACTATACTGGATAGAGTTTAATATGATGGACACTATACTGGATATAGTTTTAATATGATGGACACTATACTGGATAGAGTTTAATATGATGGACACTATACTGGATAGAGTTTAATATGATGGACACTATGCTTTATCCAGTTTAATATGATGGACACTGTACTGGATATAGTTTAATATGATGGACACTATACTGGATAGAGTTTAATATGATGGACACTATACTGGATATAGTTTAATATGATGGACACTATACTGGATAGAGTTTAATATGATGGACACTATACTGGATAGAGTTTAATATGATGGACACTATACTGGATATAGTTTAATATGATGGACACTATACTGGATATAGTTTAATATGATGGACACTATACTGGATAGAGTTTAATATGATGGACACTATACTGGATAGAGTTTAATATGATGGACACTATACTGGATAGAGTTTAATATGATGGACACTATACTGGATATAGTTTAATATGATGGACACTATACTGGATATAGTTTAATATGATGGACACTATACTGGATATAGTTTAATATGATGGACACTATACTGGATAGAGTTTAATATGATGGACACTATACTGGATAGAGTTTAATATGATGGACACTATACTGGATAGAGTTTAATATGATGGACACTATACTGGATATAGTTTAATATGATGGACACTATACTGGATATAGTTTAATATGATGGACACTATACTGGATAGAGTTTAATATGATGGACACTATACTGGATAGAGTTTAATATGATGGACACTATACTGGATAGAGTTTAATATGATGGACACTATACTGGATATAGTTTAATATGATGGACACTATACTGGATATAGTTTAATATGATGGACACTATACTGGATAGAGTTTAATATGATGGACACTATACTGGATAGAGTTTAATATGATGGACACTATACTGGATAGAGTTTAATATGATGGACACTATACTGGATAGAGTTTAATATGATGGACACTATACTGGATAGAGTTTAATATGATGGACACTATACTGGATAGAGTTTAATATGATGGACACTATACTGGATAGAGTTTAATATGATGGACACTATACTGGATAGAGTTTAATATGATGGACACTATACTGGATATAGTTTAATATGATGGACACTATACTGGATAGAGTTTAATATGATGGACACTATACTGGATAGAGTTTAATATGATGGACACTATACTGGATATAGTTTAATATGATGGACACTATACTGGATATAGTTTAATATGATGGACACTATACTGGATAGAGTTTAATATGATGGACACTATGCTGGATATAGTTTAATATGATGGACACTATACTGGATAGAGTTTAATATGATGGACACTATACTGGATATAGTTTAATATGATGGACACTATACTGGATAGAGTTTAATATGATGGACACTATACTGGATAGAGTTTAATATGATGGACACTATACTGGATATAGTTTAATATGATGGACACTATACTGGATAGAGTTTAATATGATGGACACTATACTGGATAGAGTTTAATATGATGGACACTATACTGGATAGAGTTTAATATGATGGACACTATACTGGATAGAGTTTAATATGATGGACACTATACTGGATATAGTTTAATATGATGGACACTATACTGGATAGAGTTTAATATGATGGACACTATACTGGATAGAGTTTAATATGATGGACACTATACTGGATAGAGTTTAATATGATGGACACTATACTGGATAGAGTTTAATATGATGGACACTATACTGGATAGAGTTTAATATGATGGACACTATACTGGATAGAGTTTAATATGATGGACACTATACTGGATAGAGTTTAATATGATGGACACTATACTGGATAGAGTTTAATATGATGGACACTATACTGGATAGAGTTTAATATGATGGACACTATGCTGGATATAGTTTAATATGATGGAGACTATACTGGATAGAGTTTAATATGATGGACACTATACTGGATAGAGTTTAATATGATGGACACTATACTGGATAGAGTTTAATATGATGGACGCTATACTGGATATAGTTTAATATGATGGACACTATGCTTATCGAGTTTAATATGATGGACACTATACTGGATAGAGTTTAATATGATGGACACTATACTGGATATAGTTTAATATGATGGACACTATACTGGATAGAGTTTAATATGATGGACACTATACTGGATAGAGTTTAATATGATGGACACTATGCTTGATCGAGTTTAATATGATGGACACTATACTGGATAGAGTTTAATATGATGGACACTATACTGGATAGAGTTTAATATGATGGACACTATACTGGATATAGTTTAATATGATGGACACTATACTGGATATAGTTTAATATGATGGACACTATACTGGATATAGTTTAATATGATGGACACTATACTGGATAGAGTTTAATATGATGGACACTATACTGGATAGAGTTTAATATGATGGACACTATACTGGATAGAGTTTAATATGATGGACACTATACTGGATAGAGTTTAATATGATGGACACTATACTGGATAGAGTTTAATATGATGGACACTATACTGGATAGAGTTTAATATGATGGACACTATACTGGATAGAGTTTAATATGATGGACACTATACTGGATAGAGTTTAATATGATGGACACTATACTGGATATAGTTTAATATGATGGACACTATACTGGATAGAGTTTAATATGATGGACACTATACTGGATAGAGTTTAATATGATGGACACTATACTGGATATAGTTTAATATGATGGACACTATACTGGATAGAGTTTAATATGATGGACACTATGCTGGATATTGTTTAATATGATGGACACTATACTGGATATAGTTTAATATGATGGACACTATACTGGATAGAGTTTAATATGATGGACACTATACTGGATAGAGTTTAATATGATGGACGCTATACTGGATAGAGTTTAATATGATGGACACTATGCTTTATCCAGTTTAATATGATGGACACTATACTGGATAGAGTTTAATATGATGGACACTATACTGGATATATTTTAATATGATGGACACTATACTGGATAGAGTTTAATATGATGGACACTATACTGGATAGAGTTTAATATGATGGACACTATGCTTTATCCAGTTTAATATGATGGACACTATACTGGATAGAGTTTAATATGATGGACACTATACTGGATATAGTTTAATATGATGGACACTATACTGGATATAGTTTAATATGATGGACACTATACTGGATAGAGTTTATTATGATGGACACTATACTGGATATAGTTTAATATGATGTACACTATACTGGATATAGTTTAATATGATGGACACTATACTGGATATAGTTTAATATGATGGACACTATGCTTTATCCAGTTTAATATGATGGACACTATACTGGATAGAGTTTAATATGATGGACACTATACTGGATAGAGTTTAATATGATGGACACTATACTGGATATCGTTTAATATGATGGACACTATACTGGATATAGTTTAATATGATGGACACTATACTGGATAGAGTTTAATATGATGGACACTATACTGGATAGAGTTTAATATGATGGACACTATACTGGATAGAGTTTAATATGATGGACACTATACTGGATATAGTTTAATATGATGGACACTATACTGGATAGAGTTTAATATGATGGACACTATACTGGATAGAGTTTAATATGATGGACACTATACTGGATATAGTTTAATATGATGGACACTATACTGGATATAGTTTAATATGATGGACACTATACTGGATAGAGTTTATTATGATGGACACTATACTGGATATAGTTTAATATGATGGACACTATACTGGATATAGTTTAATATGATGGACACTATACTGGATATAGTTTAATATGATGGACACTATACTGGATAGAGTTTATTATGATGGACACTATACTGGATATAGTTTAATATGATGGACACTATACTGGATATAGTTTAATATGATGGACACTATACTGGATAGAGTTTATTATGATGGACACTATACTGGATATAGTTTAATATGATGGACACTATACTGGATAGAGTTTAATATGATGGACACTATACTGGATAGAGTTTAATATGATGGACACTATACTGGATATAGTTTAATATGATGGACACTATACTGGATAGAGTTTAATATGATGGACACTATACTGGATAGAGTTTAATATGATGGACACTATACTGGATATAGTTTAATATGATGGACACTATACTGGATAGAGTTTAATATGATGGACACTATACTGGATAGAGTTTAATATGATGGACACTATACTGGATAGAGTTTAATATGATGGACACTATACTTTATCCAGTTTAATATGATGGACACTATACTGGATATAGTTTAATATGATGGACACTATACTGGATAGAGTTTAATATGATGGACACTATACTGGATATAGTTTAATATGATGGACACTATACTGGATAGAGTTTAATATGATGGACACTATACTGGATATAGTTTAATATGATGGACACTATACTGGATATAGTTTAATATGATGGACACTATACTGGATATAGTTTAATATGATGGACACTATACTGGATAGAGTTTAATATGATGGACACTATGCTGGATAGAGTTTAATATGATGGACACTATACTGGATATAGTTTAATATGATGGACACTATGCTGGATATAGTTTAATATGATGTACACTATACTGGATATAGTTTAATATGATGGACACTATACTGGATAGAGTTTAATATGATGGACACTATACTGGATAGAGTTTAATATGATGGACACTATACTGGATATAGTTTAATATGATGGACACTATACTGGATAGAGTTTAATATGATGGACACTATACTGGATATAGTTTAATATGATGGACACTATACTGGATAGAGTTTAATATGATGGACACTATACTGGATAGAGTTTAATATGATGGACACTATACTGGATATAGTTTAATATGATGGACACTATACTGGATATAGTTTAATATGATGGACACTATACTGGATAGAGTTTAATATGATTGACACTATACTGGATATAGTTTAATATGATGGACACTATACTGGATAGAGTTTAATATGATGGACACTATACTGGATAGAGTTTAATATGATGGACACTATACTGGATATAGTTTAATATGATGGACACTATGCTGGATATAGTTTAATATGATGGACACTATACTGGATAGAGTTTAATATGATGGACACTATACTGGATATAGTTTAATATGATGGACACTATACTGGATATAGTTTAATATGATGGACACTATACTGGATATAGTTTAATATGATGGACACTATACTGGATAGAGTTTAATATGATGGACACTATACTGGATATAGTTTAATATGATGGACACTATACTGGATAGAGTTTAATATGATGGACACTATACTGGATATAGTTTAATATGATGGACACTATACTGGATAGAGTTTAATATGATGGACACTATACTGGATAGAGTTTAATATGATGGACACTATACTGGATAGAGTTTAATATGATGGACACTATGCTGGATATAGTTTAATATGATGGACACTATACTGGATAGAGTTTAATATGATGGACACTATACTGGATAGAGTTTAATATGATGGACACTATACTGGATAGAGTTTAATATGATGGACACTATACTGGATAGAGTTTAATATGATGGACACTATGCTTTATCCAGTTTAATATGATGGACACTATAGTGGATAGAGTTTAATATGATGGACACTATACTGGATATAGTTTAATATGATGGACACTATACTGGATAGAGTTTAATATGATGGACACTATACTGGATAGAGTTTAATATGATGGACACTATGCTTTATCCAGTTTAATATGATGGACACTATACTGGATAGAGTTTAATATGATGGACACTATACTGGATAGAGTTTAATATGATGGACACTATACTGGATATAGTTTAATATGATGGACACTATACTGGATATAGTTTAATATGATGGACACTATACTGGATATAGTTTAATATGATGTACACTATACTGGATATAGTTTAATATGATGGACACTATACTGGATAGAGTTTAATATGATGGACACTATACTGGATAGAGTTTAATATGATGGACACTATACTGGATAGAGTTTAATATGATGGACACTATACTGGATAAAGTTTAATATGATGGACACTATACTGGATAGAGTTTTATATGATGTACACTATACTGGATAGAGTTTAATATGATGGACACTATACTGGATAGAGTTTAATATGATGGACACTATACTGGATAGAGTTTAATATGATGGACACTATACTGGATATAGTTTAATATGATGGACACTATACTGGATATAGTTTAATATGATGGACACTATACTGGATAGAGTTTAATATGATGGACACTATACTGGATATAGTTTAATATGATGGACACTATACTGGATAGAGTTTAATATGATGGACACTATGCTGGATATAGTTTAATATGATGGACACTATACTGGATATAGTTTAATATGATGGACACTATACTGGATAGAGTTTAATATGATGGACACTATACTGGATAGAGTTTAATATGATGGACGCTATACTGGATAGAGTTTAATATGATGGACACTATGCTGTATCAGTTTAATATGATGGACACTATACTGGATAGAGTTTAATATGATGGACACTATACTGGATATAGTTTTAATATGATGGACACTATACTGGATAGAGTTTAATATGATGGACACTATACTGGATAGAGTTTAATATGATGGACACTATGCTTTGATCCAGTTTAATATGATGGACACTATACTGGATAGAGTTTAATATGATGGACACTATACTGGATATAGTTTAATATGATGGACACTATACTGGATATAGTTTAATATGATGGACACTATACTGGATAGAGTTTAATATGATGGACACTATACTGGATATAGTTTAATATGATGTACACTATACTGGATATAGTTTAATATGATGGACACTATACTGGATATAGTTTAATATGATGGACACTATGCTTGTAGCCAGTTTAATATGATGGACACTATACTGGATAGAGTTTAATATGATGGACACTATACTGGATAGAGTTTAATATGATGGACACTATACTGGATATCGTTTAATATGATGGACACTATACTGGATATAGTTTAATATGATGGACACTATACTGGATAGAGTTTAATATGATGGACACTATACTGGATAGAGTTTAATATGATGGACACTATACTGGATAGAGTTTAATATGATGGACACTATACTGGATATAGTTTAATATGATGGACACTATACTGGATAGAGTTTAATATGATGGACACTATACTGGATAGAGTTTAATATGATGGACACTATACTGGATATAGTTTAATATGATGGACACTATACTGGATATAGTTTAATATGATGGACACTATACTGGATAGAGTTTATTATGATGGACACTATACTGGATATAGTTTAATATGATGTACACTATACTGGATATAGTTTAATATGATGGACACTATACTGGATAGAGTTTAATATGATGGACACTATACTGGATAGAGTTTAATATGATGGACACTATGCTGGATATTGTTTAATATGATGGACACTATACTGGATATAGTTTAATATGATGGACACTATACTGGATAGAGTTTTATGATGGACACTATACTGGATATAGTTTAATATGATGGACACTATACTGGATAGAGTTTAATATGATGGACACTATACTGGATAGAGTTTAATATGATGGACACTATACTGGATATAGTTTAATATGATGGACACTATACTGGATAGAGTTTAATATGATGGACACTATACTGGATAGAGTTTAATATGATGGACACTATACTGGATATAGTTTAATATGATGGACACTATACTGGATATAGTTTAATATGATGGACACTATACTGGATATAGTTTAATATGATGGACACTATACTGGATATAGTTTAATATGATGGACACTATACTGGATAGAGTTTAATATGATGGACACTATACTGGATAGAGTTTAATATGATGGACACTATACTGGATATAGTTTAATATGATGGACACTATACTGGATAGAGTTTAATATGATGGACACTATACTGGATATAGTTTAATATGATGGACACTATACTGGATATAGTTTAATATGATGGACACTATACTGGATAGAGTTTATTATGATGGACACTATACTGGATATAGTTTAATATGATGGACACTATACTGGATATAGTTTAATATGATGGACACTATACTGGATAGAGTATTTATGATTGACACTATACTGGATATAGTTTAATATGATGGACACTATACTGGATAGAGTTTAATATGATGGACACTATACTGGATAGAGTTTAATATGATGGACACTATACTGGATAGAGTTTAATATGATGGACACTATGCTGGATATAGTTTAATATGATGGAGACTATACTGGATAGAGTTTAATATGATGGACACTATACTGGATAGAGTTTATTATGATGGACACTATACTGGATATAGTTTAATATGATGGACACTATACTGGATATAGTTTAATATGATGGACACTATACTGGATAGAGTATTTATGATTGACACTATACTGGATATAGTTTAATATGATGGACACTATACTGGATAGAGTATTTATGATGGACACTATACTGGATATAGTTTAATATGATGGACACTATACTGGATAGAGTTTAATATGATGGACACTATACTGGATAGAGTTTAATATGATGGACACTATACTGGATAGAGTTTAATATGATGGACACTATGCTGGATATAGTTTAATATGATGGAGACTATACTGGATAGAGTTTAATATGATGGACACTATACTGGATAGAGTTTAATATGATGGACACTATACTGGATAGAGTTTAATATGATGGACACTATACTGGATAGAGTTTAATATGATGGACACTATGCTGGTATCAGTTTAATATGATGGACACTATACTGGATAGAGTTTAATATGATGGACACTATACTGGATATAGTTTAATATGATGGACACTATACTGGATAGAGTTTAATATGATGGACACTATACTGGATAGAGTTTAATATGATGGACACTATGCTGTATCCAGTTTAATATGATGGACACTATACTGGATAGAGTTTAATATGATGGACACTATACTGGATAGAGTTTAATATGATGGACACTATACTGGATATAGTTTAATATGATGGACACTATACTGGATATAGTTTAATATGATGGACACTATACTGGATATAGTTTAATATGATGTACACTATACTGGATATAGTTTAATATGATGGACACTATACTGGATAGAGTTTAATATGATGGACACTATACTGGATAGAGTTTAATATGATGGACACTATACTGGATAGAGTTTAATATGATGGACACTATACTGGACAGAGTTTAATATGATGGACACTATACTGGATAGAGTTTTATATGATGTACACTATACTGGATAGAGTTTAATATGATGGACACTATACTGGATAGAGTTTAATATGATGGACACTATACTGGATAGAGTTTAATATGATGGACACTATACTGGATATAGTTTAATATGATGGACACTATACTGGATAGAGTTTAATATGATGGACACTATACTGGATAGAGTTTAATATGATGGACACTATACTGGATATAGTTTAATATGATGGACACTATACTGGATAGAGTTTAATATGATGGACACTATGCTGGATATTGTTTAATATGATGGACACTATACTGGATATAGTTTAATATGATGGACACTATACTGGATAGAGTTTAATATGATGGACACTATACTGGATAGAGTTTAATATGATGGACGCTATACTGGATAGAGTTTAATATGATGGACACTATGCTTTATCCAGTTTAATATGATGGACACTATAGTGGATAGAGTTTAATATGATGGACACTATACTGGATATATTTTAATATGATGGACACTATACTGGATAGAGTTTAATATGATGGACACTATACTGGATAGAGTTTAATATGATGGACACTATGCTTTATCCAGTTTAATATGATGGACACTATACTGGATAGAGTTTAATATGATGGACACTATACTGGATATAGTTTAATATGATGGACACTATACTGGATATAGTTTAATATGATGGACACTATACTGGATAGAGTTTATTATGATGGACACTATACTGGATATAGTTTAATATGATGGACACTATACTGGATATAGTTTAATATGATGGACACTATACTGGATATAGTTTAATATGATGGACACTATGCTTTATCCAGTTTAATATGATGGACACTATACTGGATAGAGTTTAATATGATGGACACTATACTGGATATAGTTTAATATGATGGACACTATACTGGATATAGTTTAATATGATGGACACTATACTGGATAGAGTTTATTATGATGGACACTATACTGGATATAGTTTAATATGATGTACACTATACTGGATATAGTTTAATATGATGGACACTATACTGGATATAGTTTAATATGATGGACACTATGCTTTATACAGTTTAATATGATGGACACTATACTGGATAGAGTTTAATATGATGGACACTATACTGGATAGAGTTTAATATGATGGACACTATACTGGATATCGTTTAATATGATGGACACTATACTGGATATAGTTTAATATGATGGACACTATACTGGATAGAGTTTAATATGATGGACACTATACTGGATAGAGTTTAATATGATGGACACTATACTGGATAGAGTTTAATATGATGGACACTATACTGGATATAGTTCAATATGATGGACACTATACTGGATAGAGTTTAATATGATGGACACTATACTGGATAGAGTTTAATATGATGGACACTATACTGGATATAGTTTAATATGATGGACACTATACTGGATATAGTTTAATATGATGGACACTATACTGGATAGAGTTTATTATGATGGACACTATACTGGATATAGTTTAATATGATGTACACTATACTGGATATAGTTTAATATGATGGACACTATACTGGATATAGTTTAATATGATGGACACTATACTGGATAGAGTTTATTATGATGGACACTATACTGGATATAGTTTAATATGATGGACACTATACTGGATATAGTTTAATATGATGGACACTATACTGGATAGAGTATTTATGATGGACACTATACTGGATATAGTTTAATATGATGGACACTATACTGGATAGAGTTTAATATGATGGACACTATACTGGATAGAGTTTAATATGATGGACACTATACTGGATATAGTTTAATATGATGGACACTATACTGGATAGAGTTTAATATGATGGACACTATACTGGATAGAGTTTAATATGATGGACACTATACTGGATATAGTTTAATATGATGGACACTATACTGGATAGACTTTAATATGATGGACACTATACTGGATAGAGTTTAATATGATGGACACTATACTGGATAGAGTTTAATATGATGGACACTATGCTTTATCCAGTTTAATATGATGGACACTGTACTGGATATAGTTTAATATGATGGACACTATACTGGATAGAGTTTAATATGATGGACACTATACTGGATATAGTTTAATATGATGGACACTATACTGGATAGAGTTTAATATGATGGACACTATACTGGATAGAGTTTAATATGATGTACACTATACTGGATATAGTTTAATATGATGGACACTATACTGGATATAGTTTAATATGATGGACACTATACTGGATAGAGTTTAATATGATGGACACTATACTGGATATAGTTTAATATGATGGACACTATACTGGATATAGTTTAATATGATGGACACTATACTGGATATAGTTTAATATGATGGACACTATACTGGATATAGTTTAATATGATGGACACTATACTGGATAGAGTTTATTATGATGGACACTATACTGGATATAGTTTAATATGATGGACACTATACTGGATATAGTTTAATATGATGGACACTATACTGGATAGAGTATTTATGATTGACACTATACTGGATAGAGTTTAATATGATGGACACTATGCTTTATCCAGTTTAATATGATGGACACTGTACTGGATATAGTTTAATATGATGGACACTATACTGGATAGAGTTTAATATGATGGACACTCAATCAATCAATCAATTTTATTTTATATAGCCCTTCTTACATCAGCTAATATCTCGAAGTGCTGTACAGAAACCCAGCCTAAAACCCCAAACAGCTAGTAATGCAGGTGTAGAAGCACGGTGGCTAGGAAAAACTCCCTAGAAAGGCGAAAGCCTAGGAAGAAACCTAGAGAGGAACCAGGCTATGAGGGGTGGCCAGTCCTCTTCTGGCTGTGCCGGGTGGAGATTATAACAGAACCATGCCAAGATGTTCAAAAATGTTCATAAGTGACAAGCATGGTCAAATAATAATCAGGAATAAATCTCAGTTGGCTTTTCATAGCCGATCATTAAGAGTTGAAAACAGCAGGTCTGGGACAGGTAGGGGTTCCATAACCGCAGGCAGAACAGTTGAAACTGGAATAGCAGCAAGGCCAGGCGGACTGGGGACAGCAAGGAGTCACCACGGCCGGTAGTCCCGACGTATGGTCCTAGGGCTCAGGTCTCTCAGTTGGCTTTTCATAGCCGATCATTAAAGAGTTGAAAACAGCAGGTCTGGGACAGGTAGGGGTTTCGGAGCCGCAGGCAGAACAGTTGAAACTGGAATAGCAGCAAGGCCAGGCGGACTGGGGACAGCAAGGTGTCATCATGCCCGGTAGTCCTGACGTATGGTCCTAGGGCTCAGGTTCTCAGAGAGAAAGAGAGAACGAGAGAATTAGAGAGAGCATACTTAAATTCACACAGGACACTGGATAAGACAGGAGAAGTACTCCAGGTATAACCAACTAACCCCAGCCCCCCGACACATAAACTACTGCAGCATAAATACTGGAGGCTGAGACAGGAGCGGTCCGGAGACACTGTGGCACTATACTGGATATAGTTTAATATGATGGACACTATACTGGATAGAGTTTAATATGATGGACACTATACTGGATAGAGTTTAATATGATGTACACTATACTGGATATAGTTTAATATGATGGACACTATACTGGATATAGTTTAATATGATGGACACTATACTGGATAGAGTTTAATATGATGGACACTATACTGGATAGAGTTTAATATGATGGACACTATACTGGATATAGTTTAATATGATGGACACTATACTGGATATAGTTTAATATGATGTACACTATACTGGATATAGTTTAATATGATGGACACTATACTGGATATAGTTTAATATGATGGACACTATACTGGATAGAGTTTAATATGATGGACACTATACTGGATAGAGTTTAATATGATGGACACTATACTGGATAGAGTTTAATATGATGGACACTATACTGGATAGAGTTTATTATGATGGACACTATACTGGATATAGTTTAATATGATGGACACTATACTGGATATAGTTTAATATGATGGACACTATACTGGATAGAGTTTATTATGATGGACACTATACTGGATATAGTTTAATATGATGGACACTATACTGGATATAGTTTAATATGATGGACACTATACTGGATAGAGTATTTATGATGGACACTATACTGGATATAGTTTAATATGATGGACACTATACTGGATAGAGTTTAATATGATGGACACTATACTGGATAGAGTTTAATATGATGGACACTATACTGGATATAGTTTAATATGATGGACACTATACTGGATAGAGTTTAATATGATGGACACTATACTGGATAGAGTTTAATATGATGGACACTATACTGGATAGAGTTTAATATGATGGACACTATACTGGATAGAGTTTATTATGATGGACACTATACTGGATATAGTTTAATATGATGGACACTATACTGGATATAGTTTAATATGATGGACACTATACTGGATAGAGTTTATTATGATGGACACTATACTGGATATAGTTTAATATGATGGACACTATACTGGATATAGTTTAATATGATGGACACTATACTGGATAGAGTATTTATGATGGACACTATACTGGATATAGTTTAATATGATGGACACTATACTGGATAGAGTTTAATATGATGGACACTATACTGGATAGAGTTTAATATGATGGACACTATACTGGATATAGTTTAATATGATGGACACTATACTGGATAGACTTTAATATGATGGACACTATACTGGATATAGTTTAATATGATGGACACTATACTGGATAGAGTTTAATATGATGTATACTGTAATATAAACAGAGTGGATTAAGATGGATGTAATCTTATGTAATTTCTCCAAGGTAACACTTCATATAGCTTATTATTAATTCAACTAATATAGCTCATATGGTAAATGATTTAATTCAGGTCCTTGTGTATTCCGTTGGTTCCTTATGGTCACACCGGTATTACTGTAATATAATATATTCAACTTCCTCAACTTCAAATGTTGTTGTTATGATGATAACACCTGTAGATCTTTTGAATTACAGTTGCTGAAGGTTTTCTGCACAGTGCAATCTTTTCTATTAAACACGGACTGATCTATGGGCAATATTCCAAATAACAATGTGTTAACGCAAATCCTTCTGGAAGAGAGACCGTAGCAGTTTTTTGTGTCAGATCTTTTTTCATAAAATGCATCGTTCAAAAACTTAATTGATACTGAAGACAGTGCCAGCTTCAGAGGCCGCAGTTCAGGGAAGTTGAATCAATCACTGTCCTACCTTGTTATTCATATCTAACCCTAGTCCTATGACTGTAGTAGCAACAATGTAGTTACAGGGTTTATCGGTGTAGGTTTATTACGCAATTATATTTATCAATTAATGTTTCTATATAATGTGTTTTACTTGTTGTTTCAGATGAGGATAGTGTGCAAGGACGTGACTGCTGAGACCCTTTACGATGTCCTTCATGACACCAGCTACCGGAAGAAGTGGGACAGCAACATGATTGACACCCACGATATCGGCAGGCTTACTGTCAACGCAGACGTAGGATATTACTCCTGTAAGTCAGTGTCAGACGTAGAACATTACTCCTGTAAGTCAGTGTCAGACGTAGAACATTACTCCTGTGAGTTAGTGTCAGACGTAGAACATTACTCCTGTGAGTCAGTATCAGACGTAGGATATTACTCCTGTGAGTCAGTGTCAGACGTAGAACATTACTCCTGTGAGTCAGTGGCAGACGTAGGACATTACTCCTGTGAGTTAGTGTCAGACGTAGAACATTACTCCTGTGAGTCAGTGTCAGACGTAGAACATTACTCCTGTGAGTCAGTGTCAGACGTAGAACATTACTCCTTTGAGTCAGTGTCAGACGTAGAACATTACTCCTGTGAGTTAGTGTCAGACGTAGGACATTACTCCTGTGAGTTAGTGTCAGACGTAGAACATTACTCCTGTGAGTTAGTGTCAGACGTAGAACATTACTCCTGTGAGTCAGTATCAGACGTAGGACATTACTCCTGTGAGTCAGTATCAGACGTAGAACATTACTCCTGTGAGTCAGTGTCAGACGTAGAACATTACTCCTGTGAGTTAGTGTCAGACGTAGGACATTACTCCTGTGAGTCAGTGTCAGACGTAGAACATTACTCCTGTGAGTTAGTGTCAGACGTAGGACATTACTCCTGTGAGTCAGTGTCAGACGTAGAATATTACTCCTGTGAGTTAGTGTCAGACGTAGAACATTACTCCTGTGAGTTAGTGTCAGACGTAGGACATTACTCCTGTGAGTTAGTGTCAGACGTAGAACATTACTCCTGTGAGTCAGTGTCAGACGTAGAACATCACTCCTGTGAGTTAGTGTCAGACGTAGAACATTACTCCTGTGAGTTAGTGTCAGACGTAGAACATCACTCCTGTGAGTAAGTGTCACATTGTTTACTGATGATACGCCTCCTGGTATTGAATCAGTATTCAGGAGGCAGGTGGAAACTATAGCCGGGGTGGAAGCAGAAGGTTGCTCTGACTCATCAGGAACTCGTCAGGGACCGTCATAACAGTTGATGTGTTTGTGCGTGTGTATGTATGTGTGTGTGTGTATATGTGTGTACTTCCATGCGTGTGTGTGTGCTCTTGCGAGTCAAAGCAGATGGGTTGTCAAGAACAAAGCAGATGGGTTGTCAAGTTCAAAGCAGATAACATCCAGCAACTTCAGATTCCTCTATTCCTTTCTTTCATTAGAGGTGAAAATAAGGTAGAGGAGGAGGAGGAGGAGGAGGAGGAGGAGGAGGAGGAGGAGGAAGAGGAGGAGAAGGAGTAGGAGGAGAAGGAAGAGGAAGAGGAGGAGGAGGAGGAGGAGAAGGAGGAGTAGGAGGAGAAGGAGGAGGAAGAGGAGGAGGAGGAGGAGAAGGAGGAGAAGGAGGAGTAGGAGGAGAAGGAGGAGGAGGAGGAGGAAGAGGAGGTGGAGGAGTAGGAGGAGAAGGAAGAGGAAGAGGAGGAGGAGTAGGAGGAGAAGGAAGAGGAAGAGAAGGAGAATGAGAAGGAAGAGGAGAAGGAGGAGGAGAAGGAGGAGGAAGAGGAGAAGGAGTAGGAGGAGAAGGAGGAGGAAGAGGAGGAGGAGGAAGAGGAGGAATGGGAGGAGGAGGAGGTGGAGGAGGAAGAGTAGAAGGAGTAGGAGGAGAAGGAGGAGGAGGAGAAGGAGGAGGAAGAGGAGAAGGAGGAGGAGAAGGAGGAGGATGAGGAGAAGGAATAGGAGGAGAAGGAGGAGGAAGAGGAGGAAGAGGAGGAGGAGGAGGAGGATGAGGAAGAGGAGGAGGAGGAGACTAACCAGTACTGTCACAACTATCCCACAGAGAGACTAACAGTACTGTCACTACTATCCCACAGAGAGACTAACAGTACTGTCACTACTACTAAAAACCTGTTTTCACTTTGTCATTATGGGGTATTGTGTGTAGATTGAAGAGGGAAAAAAACGATTTAATCTATTTTAGAATAAGGCTGTAACGTAACAAAATCAAGGGGTCTGAATACTTTACAAATGCACTGTATTACAGTTGATTATACTTAACCTTGAATGCCAGTCAGTGTGAGTCAATATGCCAGTATGATTCAATGATGCCCCACATGTAGTAGACTAAACCATGTTTCTCATAGTAAAAAGTGTTTCTATGACTGGGCCTACTGTAACCACATGTTACAGATGAAAAGTACAGCAAACACGCAATCTAGTCAGTCATAGAAATAGACTGAATAGACTGGGTTGTGAGGCAGTTCATCACTGAGAATCATTGAGAACTCTAGAGAATTAGACAATAGAATGCTACATGTATGTGTACACGTGGACACATTGAAACATCTTCCACTAAAGTCATGTTGTCATTGTGTCTGTAGGGAAGTGCCCGAGCCCCCTGAAGAACAGGGACTTCGTCACCATGAGATCATGGCTTCCTCTGGGCAACGACTACCTGATCATCAACTACTCTGTCAAACACCCGGTATGTACCTTTATCGACACACGATGTTGGTTGGCTCGGGAAATACTACACAATGAAAAAAGAAGGCCAGCGCTCACAAAGTATCTATTATCAGCCGTCACAATGGACGAGTGGCTGGTCGTCTTTTTCATACAAGTAGGATTACTTTTGGGCTACAGCACCCAAAGATGAATTTACTTATCTATAGTTGAGCGTGTCTCCTAGTGAATTTTGTACAATTGATAGATGCCATTAGTGCTGTTTGGCAGCCTCCATAAGAAAGCCCTGCCAGAGGCGCAGTCTACTGTAGAGGTTGGGTCGACATCCCTACATGGCCTCTGTTGTGACTTTTAACAGAATATTTTTTTTTTTTTTTAAAGAAATTGTCTGAACATAATGCGAACAGCTGACTGGTTTAATTTGTTATGGTAATTCAGTAATGAATAATACTTTAATTTGATTGGTCTTATTCCAGCAATATCCACCCAAAAAGGACTACGTGAGAGCGGTGTCGCTGCTGACAGGCTACCTGATTCAGTCCAACGGAGAAAACTCCTCCACTCTCTATTACCTAACGCAGGTCGATCCCAAAGGTAAACCTTTTCACTGGTTATATAAAGGTACTGAGCATCTTAAATGATTTACATAACATCGTGTTTTGGTGTTTACAGTACAGCTCTATGCTGGTCAACACTGAATCTGGACACAGTGCATCGCTGTCGTAGGGTGCTATGAGAACACTGCTCTAACTGTTTGTGTACATAACACCATTCCTGTTAGCTGAAACTCCCCTTGCTTCACTCCACTGAGAGAGTCCTGTTGAAATATCTCTGTGTACACAAACATAGGTCTTAGGGAGGAATCAAGCAAAGATCAAACGCAACAAGATTATGTTTCATAAGTAACTTTTTTTTTTAAACCTACTAGGCTGATGATATGACCTGTGGCATATCTTTCCTATCCAAGATATTTAAGGTGCTTTTAACGACTGTGCTCTAAAGAAGGCCATTACTGACCGAAAGCGTAGCCATTAAAAACTGACATTGCATCTGATTTAAGTGTGGAGAGACCATTTCACTATAGTATATATCTTCTCTTGCACCTTTTCTAAACCCAATGGCAGGGTGCAGCAGATAACCATATTGTCTAAAACTACTATGTGTGCTCCATTGTAATTTAACAACAGTTTTATCTCATATTACAGCCTAATTTCTGTCCTTGAGTGAGAAGAGACTGTGTGTGAGTGTGTGTGTGTGTGTGTGTGTGTGTGTGTCTGTGTCTGTGTCTGTGTGTGTGTGTGTGTGTGTGTGTGTCTGTGTCTGTGTGTGTGTGAGTGTGTGTGTGTGTGTCTGTGTCTGTGTGTGTGTGTGTGTGTGTGTGTTCTGTGTCTGTGTCTGTGTGTGTGATGTGTGTGTGTGTGTGTGTGTGTGTGTGTGTGTGTGTGTGTCTGTGTCTGTGTGTGTGTGTGTGTGTGTGTGTGTGTGTGTGTGTGTGTGTGTGTGTCTGTGTCTGTGTGTGTGTGTGTGTGTGTGTGTGTGTGTGTGTGTGTGTCTGTGTCTGTGTGTGTGAGTGTGTGTGTGTGTGTGTGTGTGTCTGTGTGTGTGTGTGTGTGTGTGTCTGTGTGTGTGAGTGTGTGTGTGTGTGTGTGTGTGTGTGTGTGTGTGTGTGTGAGTGTGTGTGTGTGTGTGTGTGTGTGTGTGAGTGTGTGTGTGTGTGTGTGTGTGTGTGTGTGTGTGTGTGTGTGTGTGTGTGTGTGTGTGTGTGTGTGTGTGTGTGTGTGTGTGTGTGTGTGTGTGTGTGTGTGTGTGTGTGTGTGTGTGTGTGTGTGTGTGTGTGTGTGTGTGTGTGTGTGTGTGTGTGTGTGTGTGTGTGTGTGTGTGTGTGTGTGTGAGTGTGTCTGTGTGTGTGAAGCCTCAGGAAGCCTTTGATGGCCCCCTGCACCAGTATAACACCACCACTGCAGAAGACATGTTTTATGAATCTGCTGATGCCATCTGTTTTCTGTGCTGCTCCAGGCTACCCCGTTGATAATTAATGCCTTCTGTTCCATTGCTGTGTGTGTGTTTGCGTGTGTGTGTGTGTGTGTGTGTGTGTGTGTGTGTGTGTGTGTGTGTGTGTGTGTGTTGCTGTAAAGCTCATATTCATAACATGGAAAACAGCTGGCACACCATCGTCACATTTCTGTTCTGTATACTGTCCTTACTGTAAACCAGGGGTCCTGCATGAACTATATCTACTGCATATCAATCACATTTATTTATAAAGCCCTTTTTACATCAGCAGATGTAAAAAAGGGCTATACAGAAACCCAGCCTAAAACCCCAAACAGCAAGCAATGCAGATGTAGAAGCACAGTGGCTAGGAAAAACTCCCTAGAAAGGCAGAAACCAGAAAGGGGTGGCCAGTCCTCTTCTGGCTGTGCCGGGTGGAGATTATAAGAGTACATGGCCATTTAAGGCCAGATTGTTATTCAAGATGATCAAACGTTCATAGATGACCAGCAGGGTCAAATAATAATCACAGCGGTTGTGGAGGGTGCAACAGGTCAGTACATCAGGAGTAAATGTCAGTTAGCTTTTCATAGCCAAGCATTCAGAGGTCGAGACAGCAAGTGCGGTAGAGAGAGAGAGAGAGAGAGAGTCGAAAACAGCAGGTCCGGGACCAGGTAGCATGTCCGGTGAACAGGTCAGGGTTCCCGAGCCGCAGGCAGAACAGTTGAAACTGGAGCAGCAGCACGACCAGGTGGACTGGGAACAGCCAGGAGTCATCCGGCCAGGTAGTCCTGAGGCATGATCTTAGGGCTCAGGTCCTCCGGGAAGGGAGGGAGAGAGGGAGAGAGAAAGATAATTAGAGGGAGCATGCTTAAATTCACACAGGACACCAGATAAGACAGGAGAATTACACCAGACATAACAGACTGACCCTAGCCTCCCGGCACTTAGACTATTGCAGCATAAATACTGAGACGGGTGGGTCGGGGGACACTGTGGCCCCGTCCGACGATACCCCCGGACAGGCCAACCAGGCAGGATACAACCCCACCCACTTTGCCAAAGCACAGCCCCCACACCACTAGAGGGATATCAACAGATCACCAACTTACTACCCTGAGACAAGGCTGAGTATAGCCCACAAAGATCTCCTCCACCACACGAGCCGAGGGGGCGGAATACCAGACAGGAAGATCATGTCTGTGACTCAACCCAGTCAAGTGACGCACCCCTCCTAGGGACGGCATGGAAGAGCACTAGTAAGCCAGTGACTCAGCCCCCGTAATAGGGTCAGAGGCAGAGAATCCCAGTGGAGAGAGGGGAGCCGGCCTGGCATTGACAGCAAGGGCAGTTCGTCGCTCCAGTGCCTTGCCGTTCACCTTCGCACCCCTGAGCCAGACTACACTCAATCATAGGACCTACTGAAGAGATGAGTCTTCAGTAATGACTTAAAGGTCGAGACCGAGTCTGCATCTCTCACAGAGATAGGCAGACCATTCCATACAAATTGAGTTCTATAGGAGAAAGCCCTGCCTCCAGCTGTTTGCTTAGATTTCTAGGGACAATAAGGAGGCCTGCGTCTTGTGACCTTAGCGTATGTGTAGGGATGTACGGCAGGACCAAATCGGGGAGATAGGTAGGAGCAAGCCCATGTAATGCTTTGTAGGTTAACAGTAAAACCTTGAAATCAGCCCTAGCCTTAACAGGAAGCTAGCACTGGAATAATAAGATCATATTTGTTGGTTCTAGTCAGGATTCTAGCAGCCGTGTTTATCACTAACTGAAGTTTATTTAGTGCTTTATCCGGGTAGCCGGAGAGTAGAGCATTGCAGTAGTCTAATCTAGAAGTGACAAAAGCATGTATTAGCTTTTCTGCATCGTATTTGGACAAAACGTTTCTGATTTCTGCAATGTTACAAAGATGGGAAAAAGCTGTCCTTGAAATATTCTTGATATGTTCATCAAAAGAGAGATCAGGGTCTAGAGTAACACTGAGGTCCTTCACAGTTTTATTTGAGACGACTGTACAACCATCAAGATTAATTGTCAGATCCAACAGATCTCTTTGTTTCTTTGGACCTAGAACTAGCATCTCTGTTTTGTCCGAGTTTAAAAGTAAAACATTTGTCACCATCCACTTCCTTATGTCTGAAACACAGGCTTCCAGGGTAGGCCATTTTGGGGCTTCCCCATGTTTAATCGAAATGTACAGCTGTGTGTCGTCCGCATAGCAGTGGAAGTTGACATTGTGTTTCCGAATGACATCACCAAGAGGTAGAATATATAGTGAAAACAATAGTGGTCCTAAAACGGAACCTTGAGGAACGCCAAAACGTACAATTGATTTGTCAGAGGTCAAACCATCCACAGAGACTAACTGATATCTTTCCGACAGATAAGATCTAAACCAGGCAAGAACTTGTCTGTGTAAACCAATTAGAGTTTCCTATCTCTCCAAAAGAATGTGGTGATCGATGGTGTCAAAAGCGACAATAAGGTCTAGGAGCACGAGGACAGATGCAGAGCCTTGGTCTGACGACATTAAAAGGTAATTTACCACCTTCACGAGTACAGTCTCAGTGCTATGATGGGGTCTAAAACCAGACTGAAGCATTTCGTATATATTATTTGTCTTCAGGAAGGCAGTGAGTTGCTGCGCAACAGCTTTTTCTAAAATGTTGGAGAGGAATGGGAGATTTGATACAGGCCAATATTTTTTTAACATTTTACGGGTCAAGGTTTGGCTTTTTCAAGAGATGCTTTATTACTGCCACTTTTAGTGAGTTTGGTACACATCTGGTGGATAGGGAGCCATTTATTATGTTCAACATAGGAGGGCCAAGTACAGGAAGTAGCTCTTTTAGTAGTTTAGTTGGAGTAGGGTCCAGTAGGCAGCAGGAAGGTTTAGAGGCCATTACTATTTTCGTGAATGTGTCGATAGATACAGGATTAAAAAACTTGAGTGTCTCCATTGATCCTAGGTCCTGGCAGTTCTGTACAGACTCGGGACAACTGAGCTTTGAAGAAATACGCAGATTCAAAGAGGAGTCCGTAATTTGCTTTCTGATGATCATGATCTTTTCATCGAAGAAGTTCATGAATTTATCATTGCTGAAGTGAAAGCTATCCTCTCTTGTTGAATGCTGCTTTTTAGTTCGCTTTGCAACAGTATCAAAAATAAATGTTGGATTGTTCTTATTCTCCTCAATTAGGGTGGAAAAATAGGATGATCGAGCAGCAGTGAGGGCTCTTCGATATTGCACGGTACCGTCTTTCCAAGCTAGACGGAAGACTTCCAGTTTGGTGGAGCACCATTTCCGTTCCAATTTTCTGGAAGCTTGCTTCATGGCTCGGGTATTTTCTGTATACCATGGAGCAAATTTCTTGTGACAAATGTTTTTTGTTTTTAGGGGTGCGACTGCATCTAGAGTATTATGCAAGGTTACATTTAGATCCTCAGTTAGGTGGTTAACAGATTTTTGTACCCCGACGTCCTTGGGTAGGTGGAGGGAGTCTGGAAGGGCATCTAGGAGTCTTTGGGTTGTCCGAGAATTTATAGCGTGGCTTTTGATGTTCCTTGGTTGGGGTCTGAGCAGATTATTTGTTGCGATTGCAAACATAATAAGATGGTGGTCCGATAGTCCAGGATTATGAGGAAAGACATTTAGATCCACAATATTTATTCCACGGGACAAAACTAGATCCAGGGTATGACTGTGGCAATGAGTAGGTCTGGAAACGTTGGACAAAACCCACCGAGTCGATGATGGCTCCGAAAGCCCTTTGGAGTGGGTCTGTGGACATTTCCATGTGAATATTAAAGTCGCCAAAGATTTGAATATTGACTGCCATGACTACAAGGTCCGATAGGAATTCAGGGAACTCAGTGAGGAACACTGTATACGGCCCAGGAGGCCTGTAAACAGTAGCTATAAAAAGTGATTGAGTAGATTTCATGACTAGAAGCTCAAAAGACAAAAACACAGTATTTTTCTTCTTCGTAAATTGACATTTGCTATCGTAAATGTTAGCAAAACCTCCGCCTTTGCGGGATGCGCTGGGGATAAGGTCACTAGTGTAACCAGGAGGAGAGGCCTCATTTAACACAGTAAATTCATCAGGCTTGAGCCATGTTTCAGTCAGGCCAATCACATCAAGGTTATGATCAGTGATTGGTTCATTGACTATAACTGCCTTGGAAGTGAGGGATCTAACATTAAGTAGTCCTATTTTGAGATGTGATATTATCACAATCGCTTTCAATAATGACAGGAATGGAGGAGGTCTTTATTCCAGTGAGATTGCTAAGGCGAACACTGCCATGTTTAGTTTTGCCCAACCTAGATCGAGGCACAGACACGGTCTCAATGGAGAAATCTGAGCTGACTACACTGACTGTGCTAGTGGCAGACTCCACTAAACTGGCAGGCTGGCTAACAGCCTGCTGCCTGGCCTGCACCCTGTCTCATTGTGGAGATAGAGGAGTTAGAGCCCTGTCTATGTTGATAGGTAAGATGAGAGCACCCCTCCAGCTAGGATGGAGTCCGTCACTCCTCAGCAGGCCAGGCTTGATCCTGTTTGTGGGGGAGTCCCAGAAAGCGGGCCAGTTACCTAAAAATTATTTGGGAGGGGCAGAAAACAGTTTTCAACAAGTGATTGAGTTGTGCTAGTCTGCTGTAGCGCTCATCAATCCCCCTAACTGGGAGGGGGCCAGAGACAATTACTCGATGCCAAAACATCTTTCTAGCTAAGTTACACGCTGAAGTAATGTTGCGCTTGGTGACCTCTGACTGTTTCATCCTAACATCGTTGGTGCCGACGTGATATAACAATATCCCAATACCATCTACACTCACTAACTTTGGGCAACTTTGATGGCGGTGGGGACACAGTTGGGACTCTCAGTCACAGCCGGGGATCGAACCCCAGGCCGTAGTGACGCCGCAAAACTGCAACGCAGTGTCTTAGACCGCTGCGCCACTCGGGAGGCCTGTTTATCAACACTTCTGTCCTGTATACTGTCATTACTGTAAACCAGGAACTATATCAACAGAAAGCAAGCAGTGTGTTTTATTAAAGAGAGAAAAACACATTTTTCAGTATTCTATTTGATATCATAGGCCTGCCAAATATTGTATTGGTGTTAAACCTTCATCAGAGTTCGCACAAGGTGCTTGAGGTGCTTAAAGTACTTGAATTTGACACTCTGAAATTCAAGTACTGGAATACCTTGAAAATCAGACATTTTCTGAAGTTGGTGCTTGAAAAGTACTTGAATTTAAATGAGGAGAACAGATAATGATCAAATATGTTTCTGAAAAATATTATAAAAATGTATTGGTCTTGCGAATTAATTTTGAGGCAGACTACCTGTTATATCTAGCCTAGTTGTAGAAGAACGGACATCTGCACAGTTTCACATTGAACATCACTCTGTCGTTTAATGACATGTGCCACGCATTCTGACAACCCATTCATCCGTAACGCAGCACACTGTCGTAAACCATAACAACGTACAGTACGACGTACAGCACGTCGTACCATACATAACATTTCCCCCCCCTTTCCAAAACCAGGGACTGGTACCATATATAAAATGTCCATAGGGCAAGAACCTAGAGTGATACCTGTAAGAAATAAACATTAACCCTTAAACGGATGGACTCTCCAAACTAGCCAGTTCAGTCCATTAACCTGGAGGTTGACTAAGACACCTAACGGAGCCTAAGAATGAAAAGAGGTTAAGTAGTCCCCCAGATAAGCAGGGCGAGTTCGTGCCCGCATAGGCCTTTCTTCCACCGCCACCGCTTGTGGCTCTGGCCCTTGGGGAACCCACAGAGGCTGGGGCTCAGGTGGTAGTGGTGGAGGAGGTCCATCCGGTGGCGTCTCTGGCCTGCATGTCTGTTTTGTGTGCCTTCGTGTTCCTTGAGGGGCAGGGACTTTTCTGAGGCGGCTGGCGTGCCAGCGTGATCCATTGCTCATCATGAATGTGGCGGGCCCCAGTTGTCGACTGACCTGCAAGGGGGTCCGACCAGAATGAGGCCATTTTGTTGCACCGCTGAGGCCGTCGGGCTCGGACCCAGTCTGACACTTGGATGATCGACTTCTTCACCCTGTGTGCCTTGTCAAAACGCTGTTTCATTGCTCTTTGGTGCCTGGTCACTGCCTGCTGTTCTTGGGTGCGCCTAGTCGCCGGTTCTGCTACTCTCTGTGTTCTGAGTCTGTCCAGTGGCAGTTCCATCTCACGACCTAGCATGAGGGATGCCGGGAGACCTGTGTTGTTGTGTGTTTGCTTGCTCTGTAGTGCATTAGCGTTTGATTCAAAGCAGTTTGGAACGTGCACCCCTGGACCAGGTGCGCTCTGATGCCGTTCTTCAGCGTTTGGTTGAAGCGTTCCACCCCTCCGTTAGCTTGTGGGTTGTAGTAGGCCGTGCGGATGTGTTTGATTCCCTTGTTGCTGAGATATGAGGAGAACTCGGCAGAGGTTAGCTGGGGCCCATTGTCCGTGGTAAGGGTGAGGGTAGGCCCCACCTTGTGAACAGGCTGTCTAGGATGTCCACGATGGCCTGTGCTGTGACAGTTCCGACAGGAACCACTTCTGGCCACTTAGAGTGGAGGTCATACACCACCACCAGGAAGCGCTGATGGTGAGGGACTGCGTGTCCATGGATCTCGCCACAGATGTCCAGTTGGATGTGCTCCCAGGGGTGGGACGGCCATGCGAGAGGCTGCAGGGGGGTGGGGCGGACTGTCCTGTTTTCCCACTGAGGAGGCATGCAGCACAATCCCTGACCAGGGCTTCAATGTCGTGGTCGATGCCTGGCCACCACACAAGGTCTCGACATCGCTGTTTGACCTTGACTATGCCCAAGTGACCCTCGTGCGCCATGGATAGAACACGCGCACGCAGGCCACTCGGGACCACAGTGCAAAACCCTCGAGAGACACAGACTTCTTCCCAGCAAGAAAGTTCGGTGCTTCACTCTGGCGAAAGTCGCCAGCTCTTCCGGCACATGTGCTGGCCATCCAGTGCGTATGTAGGTGCGCAGGGTAGACAGTGTGGGATCCTGTTCCGATGCTTGCTTCAGCTCCTCCAGTGAGACGACTGACTGAAGAGGAGCGTAGAGCATTTGTACAAGCTCTGTTTCGTTGTCGTCTGGCAAGACGGTCGGAGTAGGAGCGTCAAAGGAGCGTGAGAGGAGGTCTGCCACCACGTTATCCCTCCCCGGAGTGAACTTCAGCTGATAGTCATACTGTCTGAGGCGGTCGGCCCATCTGTGCAGCCGAAGTGGCTTGTGGCCAGTTCCTGATGCTGACAGTAGCGTTGTGAGGGACTGGTGGTCGGTTCGGAGTGTGAACAGACGGCCATATAGGTAGAGGTGCCACCTTTCGCACGCCCAGACACAGGCCAGTGCTTCTCGTTCGCCCACAGAGTACCGTTGTTCTGTGGGGCTCAGGGCCCCTTGAGGCGAAGGCGACGGGCCTCTCAATGCCATTCTGCAGCTGTGAGAGGACAGCTCCTAGTGCTCCAGCTGAGGCGTCACATGTGACAATGGTGTGGCAGACGGGGTCAAAGTGAGCCAAGACTGGGGCTGTGGTGAGCTGGCTCTTCAGTGAGCGGACCGCGTCTGAGCAGGCTGCCGTCCAGGCCCATGGCTCATCCTTCTTGAGGAGCTGGCGAAGGGGCGCTGTGGTCTGAGAGTAATGGGGCAGAAACCGGAGGTAGTAAGCTGTCATGCCCAAGAATGAGGCCACCTGAGAGGCTGAGGTCGGTTCCGGGGATCCGGTGGACGGCTTCAATGTTCGACATGAGTGGGGCAATGCCTTTGGCCGACAGGCGGAAGCCCACAAACTCGACGGCTGGAGCTGCAAAGGTGCACTTTCCACCGTTCAGGGTCAGGTTGTTCCGCAGTAGAGCACTGAATACTCTGTGGAGTCGATAATCATGGATGTGGAGGTCAGGGCCGTGGACCACGATGTCATCCAGATAGACCGCCACCCCAGGTATTCCAGCGAGGATGGTGCTCATCACCTTCTGGAAGCAGCTGGGGGCGGAGCTAAGTCCAAAAGGCATGCGTGTATATCTGAACACGCCAGCATGTGTGACAAAGGCCGTGAGGTCTCTGCTAGCTGCATGGAGGGGTACCTGAAGATAACCCTGACGAAGGTCAAGCTTCGTGAAGATCGTGGAGCCATGGAATTGTGCGGTCAGCTCCTCAGCTGTAGGCAAGGGGTACTTATCCGGGACAACGGCCTTGTTCACAGCACGGAGATCCACACAGGTCCGGATTCCACCGGACTTTTTGGTTGCAATGACCAAGTTTGAAATCCAGGGGGCAGCGTTGACTGGCTCAATGATGCCTGCATCCAACTGTGACTGGAGATCTTTTGTGACGTCATCACGCAGTGCAAAGGGAATGCGCCGCAGGGGCTGCATGACTGGGGTCACTTCCGGATTCACTAGGGGCCTGTGAGTAAAGGCTGTGAGGCAGCCCAGTCCATCAAACAGAGTCGGCCAGTTCTGTTGCCATGTGCAGGTAACCTGGTAGATAGCTGACCCACTGTCATCTCTCAGTGTGAATCCCAAGCCTGTGAAGAGGTCGAGGCCCAGGAGGTTGGCACCCCGCTTTGCAACATGAAATGTGAATGATGGCAGATGTTTGGTGCCGTAGTGTACTGGGACCTGGAGGGTGCCTGCAATGTCTATCTTGGATCTACACGTACCCACACAGGGCAGTGGAGGGCTGTTGGAGTGGTAGGTGACTGAAAAACTTGTAGTAAGTGGCAAGGTTGAGCAACGACACCGCAGCGCCAGTATCCAGCAGCAAAGGCAAACCCACCTCACCCAGCTGCACAGTGCATGTCCTGAATGACACATGGTTGGTGGAGACGGTTCGGATTTCCGTGTGTTCATGTTGAGAGTGAGATGAAACTAAGGGCCTGTTCTGGGTGGAGCTAGTAGCAGGGGCAGAACGACACACTTTCGCAAAGTGATTGTATTTTGAACAGTTCTTGCATATTTTCCCACGGGCTGGGCAGTTTGAAGCCCTTGAATTGTGAGAGCTAGCCCCACAGTTGCCACAGCTACTTCTGTTTGTTTGTCTGTGTGCCTGCTGCACGGGCATGTCGGTGTCTGTGTCCATGCAGCTATCGACGCGGGAGGGCGTGCGCAGCGCGTGATCGTTGTAGTGCGCCTGCTCGGGCTGAAGCTGCTGTGTGAGAATGGCTGGAGGCCGAGTGTATGCTGCAGAGCTGTCTGTTAGCATAGAGGAGCATTCCAACGCCGCTTCAACCTGGAGTGCTATTTTAATAGCTCCATCTAGTTGTAAATTATCCGATTCCAAAAGCAGTTTCTCCCTTGTCTTTTCACATAACGTCCCCTCTATCAACTGATCCCTGATGATCTCGTCCTGAAGTGTCCCGTAGTTACAAGAGCTAGCCAAATCCCTCAGATTAGCCACGTAGCTTTGAATGGACTCACCCGGCCGTTGGTGTCTCTTCCGTAGCCGGTAGCGTCGGAGGAGCACTCGCTCTTTCCCGGCGAAGTGGTTCCGTAAGAGGCTGACTGCAGCAGTGAATGTAGGAGCCGATCCAAGCGCTCTGAAAATCCTCTGTCCCTCTGTACCAAGGCAGTGACGGAGCAGTGCTGTCCTCCGCTTGTCGGAGATTGTAGAAAAGTCCATAGCTTCTAGATAAGTGTTAAAACTATCAAGCCAGTTATTCCACGGGACTGGAGGTTCGCCAGGCACGGCGAGGAATGGTGCTGGCGGTGGTAAACTGAATTCAGCCATCTTCGTCGCCAATGTTATATCTAGCCTAGTTGTAGAAGAACGGACATCTGCACAGTTTCACATTGAATATCACTCTGTCGTTTAATGACATGTGCCACGCATTCTGACAAGCCATTCATCCGTAACGCAGCACACTGTCGTAAACCATAACAACGTACAGTACGACGTACAGCACGTCGTACCATACATAACACTACCGAGTTTTATTTCCTCACGTTTGGCGCTGTGGTTGTTAAGCGAGCTCGCCGCTCAGCCAGGTACAGAACTGACCGATTAGGCGCCGCCAAGCGTCACACTGATAGCTAAAATCCCGGGAAATGTAGATTCAAGCCTGCCTTTTGTGCGTATAGAACATTTCGGGGATCTTTAATTTCAGCTCATGAAACATGGGACCAACACTTTACATGTTTTATATTTTTGTTCAGTACAGTTTACCCACTTCTTTTTTTTTTTACCACTACATCACTGGACCCAACCAACCGACACCGTGTACCGTGCAAAAAAATGTGAGCATGGGGTGAATCGGCCCTGAAGAGCCGCATGAAAGGGGGAAGACACAACGCTGCATCCTGCTGGCGTCCGTTCTACGTTATGTGACATTTTCTCTGCAACAACCCCCAGAGCTTTTTTTGCCAATCGCCTCATTCACAGGTCGCCCGCGATATTCCGCTTTACCAAGCCGCGGTCCTGTCACCCTTCTCCCGCCCGCAAACACTAAAGCTACCAGTCGGAAGCAGGACGCTTTTTCGTAGCTATTAATTATTAGATTCCCAAATGCCATTAAGATGGAATTGTGTAGTAATGCGAATAGGAAATGTTTGTTCACCAGTTGTCACGCCCTGACTCAGGGGACTCGTATATGTTGAGTCAGGGTGTGTATATTCTATATGGGGTTATTCTAGTATGTGTATATCTATGTTGGCCGGGTGTGGTTCCCAATCAGAGGCAGCTGTCGCTCGTTGTCTCTGATTGGGGATCATACTTAGGCAGCCATTTGGCACTAATGTGTTGTGGGATCTTGTTTCCGGTTAAGGTTTGTTGTAGCTACCGTAGGATTTCACGTTTCGTTTATTGTTTTGTCGTGTGTTTATTTAGTTGAATAAACATGTACGTATATCACGCTGCGCCTTGGTCTGACCCGTCATTGAACGAACGTGACACCAGTAGGCATGTCCCAAAACTCTGCTCATCACTACTCAAATTACGAAATCATCAGTACTGACTTACCACTTATGTATGTAGTAGTAAGTAAGTAAGTAGTGAAACAACGTATTATTGAGTAGAACTTGTAAGGTGGTGATGAATACTACGTTGTTGTTTTTATGAGGTTTTGGCGATATACTGTCATCTGGTGGCGACTACAAACAATTGCATTATATGAACTATTACAAATTGATAGTCCTTGAAAATAAAAATGAGTGCTTGAAAAAGTACTTGAAAGTCCTTGAATTTGAATTGCCGCTGTCTGTACTAAGCCTGTTTCATGTTTTTGTTTGAACTGCAGGCTCCCTTCCAAAGTGGGTGGTGAATAGAGTTTCTCAGTTCGTAGCACCAAAGGTAATATTATAATATTATTATGATGATCAATCTGTCTTGGAAATGTGGTATCTTGAAACCCGAGAACTAGAGAGTGTGCCTGACAAAGCAGGGGTAGCCTACAATATTGGATACCTCTGTCTCAATCTAGTGGTTTCAGGAAGTTCATGCACTTCCAAAAGATGTTATGACTGTTTTGATTCCAAAATCACTATCAAGAATACCATGAAAAGTAATACCATGGTGTTATAACTGTTCATTACACATTTATAAACTATTTATAAACTCATAATTTACAGTTTATTGCCTACTTATAAAAACCCCTTCAGAACATGGCTGCAAGTCTTATCTGAGAGGCTCTTCACTAAACACATCCATTTAGAATCTGAATATCTGTGCTCCTTCTCACCCCCCAGGCCATGAAGAAGATCTTCAAGGCCTGTCAGAAGTATCCAGAGTGGAAGAGGAAGCACAACCCTAACCTGAAGCCCTGGATGTATCCTGAGCAGAACACCTTACCGTGTATTAACGTGGCTGACCTCGTACTGCAGAGAGCTGACTCACTGGAGAACATCGACGAGAGCAGCCTGACAGAGGAGAAACAAGCTCAACATCACAGTGACGATGAAGAGACCTAGGCTAACTCTGAGTGAAGAGACTTTGTTTGTATAGAATTGTGTGGATGTGTTTAAAATGGCACCCTATTCCCTATATAGAGTGTGCGGTCCTCTGTAGCTCAGCTGGTAGAGCACGACGCTTGTAACGCCAGGGTAGTGGGTTCGATCCCCGGGACCACCCATACACAAAAATGTATGCACGCGTGACTGTAAGTCGCTTTGGATAAAAGCGTCTGCTAAATGGCATATTATTATTACTTTTGAGCAGGGCCCATAAATAGTGCACTATATAGGGAATAGGGTGCAATTTCGGACACACTCTCTGTGTTGGGTTTGGTGTGTGTGTTTCCGTGTGAGTGTGAGTGTGTGTACAGTACCAACAATGTACATGCATGATTTACTATCATTTTGATCTGCAACTTTTGTCTTGTTGCATTTAGTTGGTAATTGATCTATAACTTATTGAGTCAGAGGGGTTTAGGGGTGGCAGGTAGCTTAGTGGTTAAGAGCGTTGTGCCAGTAACCGAATAGGTCGCTGGTTCTAATCCCCGAGCCGACTAGGTGAAAAATCTGTTGATGTGCCCTTGAGCAAGGCACTTAACCCTAATTGCTCCTGTAAGTCGCTCTGGATAAGATTGTCTGCTAAAATGACTAAATGTAAAAAAAAAAAAATGTAAATGTTTAACAGGGTAATTTCATATAGCAAAAATGGACAACGTATGCACGGTGCTACCCTTCAATTAAATGGTAGCTCAGTTGGTAGAGCATGGCGCTTGCAACGCCAGGGTTGTGGGTTCGTTTCCCACAGGGGGACAGTATGAAAATGTATGCACTCACTAACTGTAAGTCGCTCTGGATAAGAGCGTCTGCTAAAATGTAAACATAGACAATGTTTTACATTATTATCAATTCTATTTCAAAACTAATTTCAAGACCATTTTTAAATGTTTCCAAGACTCTGAACATGTTTTTTCTTCATATTCATGTTTGATTTGACCAAGCTTTCATTGAAGTGTTATACAACAGCCATTGCCAATAGACAGCCGTCCTATCATGCAGCCGACCTACTACAATATATTTCCTGGTATCTAGTGCCTCCCAGTGGCAGTAATATGTCATAACATTTCCTCATCGCCCAGTGTTCGGAAGCCTTGAGCGGTTAGAACAGGGTTTCCCAAACTCGGTCCTTGGGACCCCAAAGGGTACACGTTTTGTTTTTTGCCCTAGCACTACACAGCTGATTCAATTAATCAACTAATGGGCGGCAGGTAGCTTAGTGGTTTAGAGTGTTGTGCCAGTAACTGAAAGGTCGCTGGTTCTAATCCCCGAGCCGACTAGGTGAAAAATCTGTCGATGTGCCCTTGAGCAAGGCACTTAACCCTAATTGATCCTGTAAGTCGCTCTGGATAAGAGCGTCTGCTAAATGATGTAAATGTAATCATCATGCTTTGATAATTTGAATCAGCTGTGTAGCGTTAGGGCAAGAACCAAAACGTGCACCCCCTTGGACCGAGTTTGGGAAAAGCTGGGTTAGAACAATGGAATGTTGTCATTTTGGTAGGAAGTGAATTAGCATAATGCACCAAGACAAGTGTGCTATTGTACAGTGAATGGCCTACTGAGGCTCCTAATGACAGTCACAGGGGAGGAGAGATGGAGAGATGTCACCATAACAACACCTGAGGGAATACAAGCTCCTGTCCTGACCCGTAAAAGGAATCATTATAATCAGTCATAATCTGTCATAGCTTGTTATAACCTTAGGGGGTCATGAAACGTGTTTAGCTGTTAAAAGGTCATTACCTCAGTTATACTTTGGTCTTGCCTGTCCTGACTGAATATCAAAGATTTTGTCTTTATTAATTAATAAAGTTATTATCAGGCATGTGGTTTCATTGAATTCTAACTGTCTTTTGGTAGGATTTACGGACATGTTTCCAAAATGGAGAGACATCATGTTCATATAAACGCATGTTAAATAAAGAGAAGTTGTCTCCTGATTTTAAGACCTTCGCGGCTGATGTTCTTGATTCCTAATCTTAATTTCTAAGTATACAAGTTCCAATTTTGACCGCAATGTTTGTTTTTCTCCGTAGATAAGGAACGTTTATGTGTGGCTGTATCCTTTTTCAGACTTAAAAATGCAGCTGGGGCCAATCCTCAGAATCTGTATTGTCTCAGGCACTTCCTGTTTCCCCAGTGCTACTTCCTGTCCCATTTCCTGTCCGCATCGGTCAGATTGTTTTTGAGGGAAAGGAAACTCCACTGTTGTCTAGATTTCTCACACGGCACAAAATCTTTGCTTTAGAACTCACAGTTCATTGCTTTGTCTAGTATAAAATGTCTTCCATTTTGAGTGATCTTTGAAATATTAAAGCGTGTGATTTTATTGCACTGTGCACTCATAATCTCCAAAGATCATCCATTTTATTATCCATAATCTGAGCTGCCTTTGATTTTTGAATAACAGTGTGTGATTCATGATACCCCATGGAACTTGAACTAATGTGAAAAATGTGTAATATATGTATGTGTGTGTCAGGCAGGGTGAAGGGGGTCAGAAAAATCCAACACCACATCTTGGTTACACCTCAACATCCACATTTTTGTAGCTATTTAAAATTCTGATCTCTCATCAGGTTGTTTGGTTCTATTGTATCAGTAGTCCTATTGAAGGCCACGTCACATGATCTATTGTATCAGTAGTCCTACTGAAGGCCACGTCACATTACCTTTTTCCACCCATGCACCTAACCTAACTATGCACACTCGTTTTTTTGTTATTTTGTAGGCAATAGGGAATGTTTTTAAAACAAGTGTGTAGGGCCCCCAACACAGTATAATTAAATTACCTGATTGCAAGGTGTCCATTCTTTAGCATTATGCCTATTCTGAAAGTTAAAAACAAAACTTTCTTACATTTCTTGCACAAAGGCAATGTAGTGCAGTCAAAAGATTGCATGTATGTTTACGAATTACCATTATGTGCAACTTTGAAGTTGACGGATAATGTGTTTTTTTTTTTTACTGGAAAAATGTCGGCTAAACATCACCGCTACCCTCCCCTTTAATTAGGATCTCCTTGATACTTTGTGGAGTAAACTCACCACTGCAACAAAGTTGCCGACAGGGACAGTGCTTCCTCTGCTGCACAAGTCATGAGCGCTCCCCGTCACAACTGAAAAACCGAAGGATTCAAGCATTCAGATGTTCCATTGAGAGAACAACCACGCACATCGAAACACAGCAAAAGGTAATGCGTGATTATTAGAATATTTAGAGGAATAGATTCGAATGTATCAGTGATCGTCTCGAGCTCGCAGTCAGTGGGCGACATCCCGCAGCATAAGATTGTGATGGAGCGCACTTATTCAATACTATAGGCCTAATAATGATTTAAATGATTAGTGTTATTTATCAATATTTTCGTTTTCACACTAACTGTGCGAATAATGACAGAATTCCATGATATTTAACTTGTAGAGTTGTGTGTAGGCCTACCGCAGAATAATCAATTAGATTATGTGTAATGATTTATTTTACAATTTAAGAGTAGCCTATCTTATGGCATCACATAGGCTTGGCATGTGAGCCTATTGTAACATATCACCCATTATACTATCACCTCTGTTTTGCTGTAGGCTATGGGTTTACAGACCCACCCCATTGTGGATTTGCTAGGGGCACATCCCACCTTCCTCATCGTCTTGAGTGGGTTTTGGGGTCTTGGAATCTGTCAGTTGTAGAGTTTCACAGCCGAAACCTGATTGAATCAAGAACAGCCTTGAAAAGCTATTCAGTATGTTATTTGTTAGACACTGCAGAGCAGGGAGAGACATAACAAGTTTAAAAATAATCACTGGAATTTCTCATTTAAAAATACTTACCAATTTTAGATCTGTTTTTTTGGATTGTGGAGAGTGAGATTATTCATTTACATGAAATGCCATGAATGGCTGACTGTTATGTTGTTCAGTGTCAATGCCGCTTTTAGCAAGGCCCAGATGATAGTTCCTCTATAGGCCTACTGTATGAAGTGTCTCAGAGTCTTTGGTTATTAGATGTTTTGTGTGACACACAACGTTACACTGACCAGAATCATTGACCTTCAGAGGCCTCTCTATCTGTCTATAGATGGACACTACAACCATCGTTATCTGTGAGCCTCTTTTAGGTTTTTATATGTGACGCAGTATAAAGTAGCAGAGATTTGTAGCAGAGTTTCACATTGTAATTCACACTATGGATCAACACAGAACTACTGTAGCTCCAATTACATTCAGTATTCAACAAGTTTCCAACCCCAAAGATGACTGAAATCCTCCTGAGTTAACGTTAAATTCACTTTGCTTTTCTGTCCTTGTTCATAGAGTTTTTTATGGTTTGTTAAACTTTGAAATCAATGTTTTTTTTGTTTGCCGTACATTTTAAAGTGAAATATCTGAGCCAAAGCGTAATTCCGTTAGCGTGGAATTGCCCTCCAGTGCTGCCATACAAATGTACATTAGAGTAGGGGGTATCAAAGTCATTCTGCCCTGGGGGTCACATTCTAATAATTGGAGGGAGAGAACAGGGGGATTTTAGAGCTTTGGACTGATTGTCATGTATCCTAATGATCAAATGACTGATTGTCATGTATCCTAATGATCAAATGACTGATTGTCATGTATCCTAATGATCAAATGACTGATTGTCATGTATCCTAATGATCAAATGACTGATTGTCATGTATCCTAATGATCAAATGACTGATTGTCATGTATCCTAATGATCAAAAGACTGATTGTTGTGTATCCTAATGATCAAATGACTGATTGGCATGTATCCTAATGATCAAATGACTGATTGTCATGTATCCTAATGATCAAATGACTAATTGTCATGCATCCTAATGATCAAATGACTGATTGTCATGTATCCTAATGATCAAATGACTGATTGTCATGTATCCTAATGATCAAATGACTGATTGTCATGTATCCTAATGATCAAATGACTGATTGTCATGTATCCTAATGATCAAATGACTAATTGTCATGTATCCTAATGATCAAATGACTGATTGTAATGTATCCTAATGATCAAATGACTAATTGTCATGTATCCTAATGATCAAATGACTGATTGTCATGTATCCTAATGATCAAATGACTGATTGTCATGTATCCTAATGATCAAATGACTGATTGTCATGTATCCTAATGATCAAATGACTGATTGTCATGTATCCTAATGATCAAATGACTGATACTAACTGTAGTCAGGAGTATACAGTAAGTAGTGTGGAGTACGATTGCTGTATGTGGGCTGCATCTGAAAGGGATACTTAGGCCTGTCCTAACAAAGGAAAAGGTCATCTATATGTACAGATCTATGTCTCGTACTGCCATCTCAGGAAGGACACAGATTTTTAACTCTTGATTTTATTTAGCGCTTTAAAGACTTTCTGGGAGATTGTCTGTTTTTCACTGCTCTAAGTGGGATTTAGATCTAACCATGTGAATGGAAGACGCTCCTTCCACACTGTGTCTGGATGTTGTTTCTCCCAAAGAAGAGGGACGGAGTGTGCTTGACTAAAAAACACTCTCTCATTCAGAGAGAGAGCCCAAAGTGTGACTGTGCCTGTACTGGTGGCCATAGCTAGCTGAACAATGACATAATGTTGTCTCACAATAGTGCTTCACTGTTATTTATATACAGCCTACCCCCAGCCAGCCCAGCCAGCATCCTGTATGTATCCCAGAGGCCTGCCTGGGTCCTCCCTCCCTCCCTCCCTCCCTCCCTCCCTCCTCCATTTGGCAAATCACTTTTGACTTTACCACTTGTTCGCTTCCGCTAATTGTTTGACTGGAAGAACCAGTCGAGAGTTGAAGTTGGGGACATTGCGTACCTTGGAAGATCATTTTTGAATGGGTTGTTTCCAGATTCATTTACAGGCATATTGTATCTTTCTTTCACGATGTTGTTGAGTCCCTTTCCATATAACTTCCTGTTTGCCTGGGGTGATATCATCATGTATCCTAACGTCAGACTGTTAAGGGTGGAAGTACTGTTGTTGTTGTTTACATTCAGACCACTGTTTGTTTACATTCAGACCACTAGTGTGAAGAACATACCAGTGAATCAGTGACATCCTCCTCCGTCACTGTTATCTTGCCTCACCCACACTGCACTGAGACATGCTTGATTTTTCAAAGCATTACTTAGTGGTAGCGTAATGAATTGAAGTCCATAAATTAAAAAGAGTTCTGCTAATCTCTCTAATGTAGGTGTTGCCAGGGACTGGATTTGTGGTCAGGACTCATGGGGTCTAGCTTTTTAACATGGCTTTAGTTGCAATTAAGAACAAATGTACCCCAGTAGGTCTCACAGTCAAGATGTTAATTTGTTCAGATGCTTTTATGTAAAGCAATTACATTTTGTATGAGCTAATGTCAGACAGAGAGACACCATCAAGCTGCGAGAAACGATTGACTCTGTACTGTAAACAGAGTCCTGAACAGGACGACTTGCAATAGAATACTAGTTGTCTACTTTGGTAACTAAAAGTAACCACATGACACTACTGTGAACAGGGAAGGGCTTACTGTCATGACCATTTCATGCAGACAGAAGGTCTCACTCAGACTCTTTTGTAGCTGCAAGTTGTCTTGACGTTGTCTTGACGTTGTGAGGTCTGTAACAATGAACGAGGGAAGGACATTTACATTTGTGTGAATGATCAATGACGCAAACTATCTGTCACTGGCTGTAAAATGAGAAGCTGGGGTTCATTGCGTAATGCGTGGTGAGTTTGCACTATATTTTAAAGCCAAGCTCTGTGAGATGGGTCACCCAAAAAAACGTAAACAATGATCATGTTAGTTTTGAATGACGTAATTTCTTGATAAAGATAATGTGAAATAAGGGGAGGCCATTTTGTTCCATTTTTCTCCCTCCCTCCCCTCCTCTTTCAGTGCAGTAGCCTGACAAACTGATGTTATGGGAACTGAAAATAGTTCAGCTGTCACAGTTTACATGATCCTACCACCTCTCCTAGCCCACAACACTCCACCGTCTTCAGTTTACTGTCATCCTACCACCTCTCCTATCCCACAACACTCCGCCATCTTCAGTTTACTGTCATCCTACCACCTCTCCTATCCCACAACACTCCGCCATCTTCAGTTTACTGTCATCCTACCACCTCTCCTTTCCCACAACACTCCGCCATCTTCAGTTTACTGTCATCCTACCACCTCTCCTATCCCACAACACTCCACCGTCTTCAGTTTACTGTCATCCTACCACCTCTCCTATCCCACAACACTCCACCGTCTTCAGTTTACTGTCATCCTACCACCTCTCCTATCCCACAACACTCCGCCATCTTCAGTTTACTGTCATCCTACCACCTCTCCTAGCCCACAACACTCCACCGTCTTCACAATATCATGCAGACCCGAACCAAACAGTGCTGGCTCAGATATTTTATTTTCACTCAGAACAGTTTGGTTCGGTTCGCCTCAGTAGTGTGAAAAGCCCTCAACACTCGACTCTTGCCTCTCCTGTCTTCTAGTGTCACAAGGCTTTGTTTATGGCCTGATCAGGCCTAACATCCAGGGACATTATTTATCTTCCTCTGCTGTGGGAGGGTGTGTGGAGGGGATAAGGGGGTGGTGGGAGTGGGGCGGAGGGGGTCAGGGTGGGAGAGGAGGGAGGGGAAGAGGGGGTCAGGGTGGGAGAGGAAGGAGGGGAAGAGGGGGTCAGGGTGGGAGAGGAGGGAGGGGAAGAGGGGGTCAGGGTGGGAGAGGAAGGAGGGGAAGAGGGGGTCATGGTGGGAGAGAAGTGGGAGAGGAGGGAGTGGGGTCTCTTTTTTTCCCCTCCAGTGTTTAAGGGACAGCTGTATCCTGTGTTTTCTGTAGCTCTGACAGAGCCCAGATCTCTAGCCCAGATAAAGAGAATGTGGGCAGGGGAGAAGAGGCGAGAGAGAGAGAGAGATAAAGCAAAGGCCTGATTTGTTTGTTTGTTGCAGGCGAAACAGGACCTACAGTATACGCCACATGTTATTTGAAACTGCGTAGTCACTGTAAACACTCCCTATGAAAAACATCTAGTGATTGAACAAAAGGCTAAATCAGGCTTTTGGAGTCACTGCTCATGGTGATCC